>NC_033644.1:6551352-6625554 GCF_001540865.1 Ananas comosus
TGCTAAAGCCATTTATAATTGGTTGGAGCTTGCGAGCAGGTTGTGTTCGATCTTCAGCTTCCTTCTTTGGGACGCGATCGAGCTTGAGTTTGCCCGAATTGGCCTTAACCGGTGCCGTGTGTTCGTTAGGAGGTTCAACTGCTTTTTCTTCTAGTCGAGCATGGCGGTTGCCGAGGTGGCCCTGTTGGGTGCGCGAGCTTGTTGGGAGAATGCTAGTTAAGGTTGGTCGATCCCTCTCCCTTCTTCTTCTCTTCGATTGTCGGAAGAGGTTCGAAAGATACGTATATTTATCCGACTCCCAGCCAACCTTACTTACTACGTCGTTTTACTGGTTTTCCGGGGAATGGTTGAGTGAAACGACGGACCTCATGGCTATGAGTTGAACCCATGGCCATGAACCGTAAGTTGCTCGTTAGGGCGTGCGACTCATGGCCATGATCGGGCTACGTCATGACCATGAGTGGTTGTCCATGGCCATGAGTGGTAGTTTGACGCGTTTGGACTCTCGTAAATCAAAACATTAGAGAGACCCCTTGACCATGAGTTGTGACTTTAGGACGTGAAACATCTGAAGTTACAGTCTTGAGGTGAGAACGTGACTTTAGGACGTGGAAACAACCACAGATTTCCTTCTAAGTCATAGAATTGTTAGCATGTATTTCTTGGTTTTGTTCACTATGTTTAGTAGCTCGAATTCATAGATTTGCATGTCTTTTATGAAATCTGGATTTGGAGCTTAATTTAATAATTTTAGAAGATTTGTTACATGCTGAACTGGGATTTGACTTAGGAGAAAACTCGTTAAATCTACACTATCATTTCTCAAAAAGTAACCGAATTAGTTTCAAGAGCTGTTATTATTTTGTATCACCGCTGTTAGTGCGTAGTGGATACTCGGATTAGTGTAGGTTAAGTTTATGCTCGTACTGAGGGGCCGAGCTCATTTTACAGTAGTATTTGGACTGTTCTATACTATCGGGTGCCGTTGGGGTAGACGGTGGACCTAGATGTTTGCATCTTGTTTCAGATTATGCCGAGGGCGCGTGAGCTTTGGTTGTTAGACCAGTTTGATCCATTTGCATTGACTATAGCCTGTGTGAGCCTGATTGAGCTCGACAGAGACACACTTGCATACTTGGTTGGGTCACTCCCACGAGTGCTGCTCCGGAGTGAGGCTTTACTTGTGTTGGCGTCGTAGCTGTCCTGTTTGGGTAGTTCTTGGACCGGCCACCCCCGTGGGTGGTGTGCAGTGTAGCTCAGGTACAGGCTGAACGGGCCAGTTGGCAGTCCCTCGAGATTAGGTCAGTGTATAGCTAGTGATGCATTTCTGTTTCTACAATGAGCCTGGATTGAATAGCTGTAGTATAGTGGTATATAGCTGTAGAGTTTCCTCCAGCTTTCTTACTATCCTTACTTATTTGTATCTTACTTATACCGTAGACTTAGTGGGTTGGCCGTTGAGGTCGGTGACGGTACCCACTGAGGACTATTCTGTTTTGTAGTAGTTCTCATACCTAATTATTGCCACCTTTTTGCAGAGCCATCCGCTGCTGCTACTGTTGCTGATTCTGATCATGGTAAGGAAGTTGCGAGCTAGATCCTTACTATCCCTGGTCCTTTGCTAGAGGAGAACCCTTCAGAGGTAGTTTTTGGGGTTTTTCTATGTACATACTGTTATACTAGTGGTACTGGCTGGAGCTAGGTGGTTTTATAGCTTTTGTATGTAAAGTGGACCTTTTTATGTTTTATATATACATGTTTTAGTTATAGCAGCTCTTTACCTCTTGTGTAGCTATATTCTGTTTATTGGTACAGCTATCGCTTCGTATACACGAAAAATTTCTATGTATTTGGCGGATCTGTTGGCGTGCCAGGAAAACGTGGTAACCTGGGGCGTGACAAAGGGTCTCCAAATAGGTACCGCAAGTCGATGCGGGCGAGTGTACTCACTGGTAACCAAAAGTGTAGCTATGAAAAGTAATACAGTAGCAAAGTAAAAAATGAAGAAATATACATGTACAACTACTGCTACGGTAAGTAAAATGCATCAATCGGATAATAGTCCCAAGTACCCAATCCAGATCCGCTATGTCAATCTAAAGACCTCGAGCAACTGTCATGCTGCTCTAAATAGCATATAACCCTAGCATAAGCTCCTGGGCTCAGGGGTCAGAAGTCTGACCGCTTTTCTGAAAAAGAACACTGTTACAGTTACCAAACCACTGGTGTACGTGAAATGCGTACGATCAATGGCGATCGATACAAATATGATCAATAGCTTTCAGCAAGTAGCCAATAATCAAACCCCTCAGGGTATACCGACCGAATAGGCCATCGAACAACGAAGGTCACAGAACCGACCAACAAGGTCACAATGGATGTCACAAATTCACGGATACAATAAATAACCGCTTTACTTCTAGATCATGATAAACGTATATAAAAGTAATTGAATAGAGCAACATGCAATGAAGTCATATGGTGCCAGGCTCAACAATTATAAGTAATTCAAGAATATAGAGAGAGAAGATGGAGGGAACGTCACCAAGCGTGCACCACTAGACCGATATTCGGTCTCTATAAAATGTTTTGAACCTTGGGCGATCAGTCCAGAGGTCACCTTCCATACATACATGCTGCCCACAGCAGCCGCAAGGTGACAAATTGCATAAAAGCACCTATTATTATTCACAATTACAATAATATATGCAAAACAAGGAATTTTAGAGCTTTGTACTGCTAACTGAGTACTTTCAAGTTCAGCTGAGACACTGGATGATAGGTCTCGACGAGACGGAGACCGTGCACGCTATCCAGAACACCACGAATCGCTGTGGAATGCGTGGGAGCAAGTTGAAGTTCTACGAACAATGCACACCTGGAGCGACAAGGCCGAAATCAATGATTCGGGGCTTCTTCGACAGCAAGTCAGGTGAGCATTGCAATCAACGTTGTCCAGGGGTCAGCGTGCTCACCTCCCAAGGTGTCGGATCAGCCCCAAGTTACTGGAATAGTGAGAACACAAGGAAAAAACCTTAACTGGGCAGGCTAGGATCAATGGGGGCCAAGCCCGGTTGGCGGCAGATGAGCCGACGACAGGGGGTTGTGGCTAATTGGGGAAGGTCGTCGCGAGCGCTAACCGGCGGTGAGAGGTGGCGGCGGCGGAACAGGACCAACCCGAGGCCAACTCAGGCTTGGCTGGAGTTCACTGGTTTGCTACGATACTGGCTGTAGTCGAAAAGGATGGGGGCGACAATGGGGTCTCACCCGGAACCGAAAGGAAAGGAAGGTGACGACGAACAGTGGCGGAGGTGGTGGCATGGTGCGGTTCGGCCGCCTGTGCCATAGGTCGAACTAGGGAGGCCCCAGAGACTGTGGTGGCGCTTGGCGGCAATCGGGCGTGACAGGGGTCAACGGCGATGGGTTGTCGGAGGCTAAGGGAGGTGGCACCAGGGGTCAGCAGCGGCGGGGCCGTGGCTAGGAGAGGATTGGGTTATCCTCAGCGCTTGCTGCCCGAGAGTTGATTCCGTTGGCAATGGCGGCGGCGGCGGGACACGGGGGCACCGGGGAAGCACGTCGGAGGTCAACGGTGATAGGAGAGGCCGAGGGTGGAGGGCTCGGGTCACCCTTGTGCTCGGGCTCAAGAATAAGAGGGGGGAGAGGGAAAATAAGAGAAAGGGAGAAAGGGGAAATTTTTTCGATGGCTGGAGGTAGTCGCCGGCGTCCGGAGGTGCGCGACACAGGCAAAGATCCTCAGTCCTTATATACGGACATTCATTTATTAAAACAACTAAGAAAAAAAAACATAAATAGTAAATTTATTACTTATTTATATATCCTTACACATTTAGAAAATTATTAAGTGCATGTTGGTACGGGGATAAGTAGGAACGCCAACGGTCAGCTTTGAAATGGATTTTCAAAACCCAAATTCGAACTCGACTTTAAATTCAAAATCCGAACATAAATTCGAATTCGAATTCGAAATCCGAACATAAATTCGAATTCGAATTCGACGGATTTAAAAATCATATCCAAACTCGAACCCGACAAAAAATTCGAAGCCCGAATCCGAATCCGAACCCGAAAATCCGAACTTGAAATAATTATTTCTCTTTTCAATATTTCAAAATATATTACATTAAATCTAAATTTTTAAAATACAAATTCAAAAATAACATTAAATTTTTATATACATATTATATATAATGTAAAATAAATTCGAGTTCGAGTCGGATTTAGGTTAGGTTCGAGTTCGGATTAGGTACAGTCAAAATTTATATCCGAATCCATATCCATTAAGGTTTTGCTTTTGATATCCATATCTGAAACCATATTCATTTAGTATTAGATAAATCTGATTTGTTCGGATTCGGATTCGAATAAAATTTCAGATATCCGTATCCATCGACATTCCTAGATATAAGTTGAGATGAAATCATTAGGTGAATCAAATTAGCTTATCAGATTGGACTACTAAAGGAAAGAAAGAATCTATGGATATATTTATGCTCATAAAATAAGAGAAAATGTATAAAATATTCATGAACTTTAGCTCTTTTACCAACAAACCCCTTAAATTATTAGTTTTGGCAACTACACTTTTTAAGCTATATCAAATCGTTTAATAGAGCCTTCTCCTCGTACCGAGTACTAGAATGTCTCGCACATAATTTTGTTAAATTTTAAAATCCAAAGAAATTAACCTCTTATTTCTTCTAGTTATGATAACAAAGAAACAAGATTGAAGAGTATGGTGACCTATCTTTGAATTATACTTCAAAATTTTAATATATAGATTATATGCAAGATAAGCAACTTGAACAAATGTATAATTAGTAACTTTAATTAAACAGATTAGTCTACTGAACTATTTAAGAAAGTTAAATTAGAAGTTCGGTGTTCTATTTACAAAAAAAAAGAAAGTTTGTAGGATTTTTGTACTCCTAAAAATAATTTGCAAAATGCTACTTTTTTTTAGCTCTCGTAGATGTCTAAATCTTATACCTCTACATCTATAGATTGATAAAAATTCTTTTGGATTTTAGTTAAAATAAAATAGAGCCATATTTCTAGCTAGTGGGATGTACATCTTACGTACTCTTCATTTAAGGATCATCATTTTCTTACTTATCATATTATTTTTTATTTTTCTACTATAGCTCATTTGGATTTTTGTGAATCATAGAATAGAGGGTGTAAGATGTACACCCACTTTTAGAGTGTGCAAATAAAATTTCTCAAAAAAATAATTATGTCATATCCCTAATTATAGCGGAAGCTCATGTTACGTCAACAGAGCTGCCGCATGCATAAGAATACACCTTATATACACGAAGCGTCAACAAATATCAGTATAAAAAAGTTTATTGAATCCAACAATAGTAGGTATCAGAGTAGAATAAAAACTATGTACTATAGCAACACTGTAAATATACAATCATCACCATACTTATCCTCAAAATGGTACAACATTTTAGACCTACTCCACACTCCAAACATTGTACAGACTGTTATATATACTGATAGTTGGTCTAACTACATAATAAAAATAATAGGAGATGCTAACTATCCGCGATCCCCTTATCTTGATCAATCGTTGGTGCTGAAGGCTCGAAAATAAAATATTAATAAAGAAGGTATGATAACTATAATCAATAGTCCTTCAGTGGGTACGGTCGACAACATCAATGATCTACACCACTAGGTCCATAAGAGACAGAATGTAGTGTTTCTGAGCTTTGGATAGAATTGGCTTCAGTGTTAATGACTGGTCGACACATTTGGAGAGTGTCGGACTGAGTCGGAGTCATTTCTGCATGAAATGGATGCAGAAATGGACTCGGCGCACTCAAATAAGAAAACTGGAGTTTTGCCAGATTCGGGCGCCCAAAACAGGTCTTGGGTCGCCCAGAAGTTGAGTACAGATTTGATCAGAATTGGAAGCCAATTCAGATCCTATGTTCCGGGCGCCTAGAAGTGGGTCCGGAAATTTTACATCGTGATTATCGTTTGTGTTGACACGTGGCTGGTGGTAGGTGAGATCCGCCGGAGCCGTTTACGAGCGCAGCACACCGCGAGCGGAGAGTCCAAGGAGGAAGATTTGTGCAATCCGGAGGTTTCGGGCACCCAGAATTGGGTTTTGGGCGCCCAGAAATGACCGTTTCTGCAGGAACACCAAGTTAGCAGCTTTTGAACCTGGGGTTTATTTTATCCTTCCAACACCCTATAAATAGGGGGAGCTTGACCCCAGTGAAGCCTTTTTGTCCATTCTTCACAGTGAACCCTTAAATTGCATTCCCAACCCTCAAATCTCCTCAAATTGCTTCAAGATCCACAATTCCCAGCTTGATAGGTGCTGATTCTGCAGTTCTACAGCGACGACCTCCAGTGTTTTGGCTCGTACGCGACGTAGGAAGGTCGGATCATGGTGAAACTTGATTTTCTGGATTCTAGACTTCCAGAGGAATCCACGAAGCCCTGAATTGCAGATTTTGGTTGAGGTTAGCTTGGTCGAACTGAGATTTTTCTGGACTGTTGTTGACATTGAGCTGAAAATAAGATCTTTGAGCTTTTCTTGATGCTATCTTTGTAGACAGTGGGATTTTGGACCTGAGACGCATCACCCATCAGTATTTGCTGGATTTGGGACTGTCCTCACCTGATTTGGAGATCGTTAGGTGAGTTTTGATATGGGAGTTGAGATAATTAAGCTTAAATGCTGAAATTTTTGGTGAATTGATGGTTTTTGTTGGATTTTAGGTGTAGATCCTTCGAGTAGCTTTGTTGCTGGTTGTGGGTGTTCTCGGTTGAGACTTTCAGCAATTCGTGACCGTCTTGCTGCCAGGGAATTGCACTAGAGGTGGGTTTATCATCGGTTTGGCTCCTAAGTATATGTATAGTGAACATGTATAGTTTCGACTTCGGAATATCTGTTGTAGCTCGAATTCATCGATGAGTATGTTATATAAATCTGAATTTGGAGCATGCTTAGAAATTAGTTGAATATACATGTTGGACTTGGAATTTGACTTAAGAGAAAACCTGAGATTTGAACCTATCATATGATTCTACTTCTGATTTAGCTCTAGAAGCCGTGATTTGATCGTATCACCGCTGTTTCAGCGCGGTGGATATCCGGGGTAGTTTAGAATGCATTTACGCTCGTGCTGGGATGCCGAGCTTATTTTTACAGCAGTGTCTAGGCTGTTTCGGATTGTCGTGTGCCGTCGGGGTGGACGGTGGACCCAGATTCCTGTTTTTGGTATCAGATTATGCCGAGGGCACTTGGGTTCGATTTCTAGACCTGTTTTGACCCTAGCTACTTGTCTTTGTCTTTTTAGAGCCTGATTGAGCTCGACAGAGATACGTTGCATACTCGGTTGGGTAGCTCCCACAAGTGCCACTCCAGAGACGGGCATTGTGCTTTCACGTTGGTGTCGTTCATGCTGGTTAGATTTACTCTCCACGGACTGGATAGTGTGGAGGTAGCTGGATAGTCTCAACTGGGTGGGACGGGTGTGTTCACAGTCCCTGGGACGGGTATGTTTACAGTCCCTAAAGAGATTGGGTCATGATTGACATTTCTACAGTAGGTTAGTTTAAAGCATGATAGTGTAATAAATAGTAGCTGTAGATTTCATTCCAGCATTTATTACTACCTTTGCTCCCTTTTGTAGACTTAGTGGGTGGACCGATGTTGTTGAAGGCGGCACCCACTGAGGACTACTTGTTTTACAGTAGTTCTCACGTCCTGTTGTTACTCCGTTTTTGTAGAGCCATCGTTTTCGGCTGCTGCTGTTGTTGATCAGGATCGAGGCAAGGGCGTCGCGAGTTAGAGCCCTACCCGACGAGCCGAGCTAGAGGTGCCCCTACACCAGGTAGTTGTTTTTGTTGGAGCTCATGTACATACATATATTAACTCGCCAGTGCGAGTAGTATTGTATCTTGAATTTGGCGTATGTATATGGAACTCGGTTTGTTTTTGTTACTGGTTCTTCTAGCAACTCTATACTACTGTTTGTAGTATTGTATGATTTACAGATACAGCTATCGCTTCGTATATAGAGGAAATTCCTTTGTATACGGCGGATTTGTCGTCTCGTCCAGGGAACGAGTAATCCGGGGCGTGACACAGAAATAATAAATAATTGAGTGGTATCAATGAACATGTAACAATATAAATAACTATTGAAAATAACTACTGCTATCATACTACTATAATATAACTAAAAAATGTAAATTTTGTATCTTATGCATCAACTACGTACATACTGAATAAAATAATACAATAATATCCAATCATAGTGATCGAGTGAACAGTCAGGTCCAGCTTGCACCATCTCGTGTTCAGCATCCACCTATAGTGGTCTACTATCACGCAGACTACTATATGACCTATGCCATAATAATAACTCATAGTCTAACCTCCGGAATGGCACTCGTGAGGTGCTACCCTAATCCAGTATACTATCACTATCAAGCTCAAAATAGCATACATACTGTAGTCAAATGCGATGATCAAACAAATCATGATAATACTGTCACAGTGTCCCAAATACAGTTATAGTCTCACACTATCTACCACTGTCTATTGGCCTCCAAGACAATGTCACATAATATTATAGTGAAAAATATACATATTTCAATACACTCTCTACAGGTACGTGTCGAAATATTAGTATTAATTATATCAACAGTTCATCTTATAGACTAAATAATATAATATGAATATAGAAGCTAGCCCGTCAATTTTGATGACACGGAATCCATCTATATCAGCTCAAAAAATTCATCGTGAAAATCACAAGAAATCAACTCCTAAAACGTATAAAAAATTAATTTTTAACTCTTAATTTCGTAAAAAATTTTCAATCTAAGCGAAAAAATAATAATATTACGATACTAACCCCGACGTCAAGTGAAAAAAAACACGTGCCTCACTCATTGCAAAAGAATGTACCGTAGCTTGCTTTCCATTTATTTTTTGTTCCTCTATCATGTTCAATCTCTCTCTTGAAGCTTCAAAGTGAAAGAGATAAGAACATAAACAGATAAGCATGGCTAGGCAGACCCCACTAAAATTGCACAATTTCTAAAAGGTCCCTGACCTTTCAAGTATTTCAACTTTGGTTTCCACAACTTAAATTTTAAGTTTTTGAGTTCGTTTTTGTGTCTATTTCGCGCCAAAATATATCCAATTCTGTCAAACGCTGTAAAATAAATGCTGACTAAAAATTTTATGTTGCAACCTTATCTATTTGTTAAGATCCAGTATATCACAAATTGATAAAACAAGTGGGCTAATTAATATGAGGCGCAAGAATTTAGGGTGTAAGCTTACACCCTAGTTATAAGGTGTGTGGATAGGACTGCTCAAATAATTTATGCCTGTAAGTGTTTATTAGTATTATGCTAAAAATGGTAGTCAGAATCAAATTTAGTTTATCAGAGTAGAATACTTAAATAAAAGAAAAGTTTACGATTGCTTGAGAACATTGTAAGCATGCTAATTATCCGGTCACTTGTCCTGTTATTCTCAAATACATTCTTTGTCTGAATGACTGATTAAGTTGTCTAGAGATGTGAGTGTGACCCAGATATGATTCCTCGTTTGAGTGGATGTGTGCTTGTGTGTGACCTACAAGCATAACATGTCCGCAAAGAAAAAAAAAAAAAGAAAAAGAAAAAAAAGCCAGATGTTGCTGTAGAGACATATCAAAACAAATTTAAACAAATTTTAGTCAAAATTAAATTAAATTTAACCAAAATTTAAATAAAAAAATTAGTTAAGTATGTTTTAATAATTTCAAGATAAATTTATAAATTTTTGAATAGTAGTAAGAAAAAAAAAAGTAATTTTCTTAAAAAAAAAAAAAAAAAAAAAAAAAAAAACTTCGTAGGATTCCCGCCTAGCTGGGAATCTCCGCTGTGAAAAGAATGGAGGGACTATTTCTTATTCCATATAATTACGAAGAGACATTTGAATTAATCAACCGTCCAATATTGTTTCAAGATCCGTGTATTACATATTGCGACCAATTGATTAGATTGTTTCTACGTGAAAATTTTTTTCTATGTAATATGTTTATCTATCCTAACTAAATTATGAACTGAATTAATTATCCAAAGGTACTATTGTTAAATATAAAATTATAAAAATATCATTCTCTAACAGTTTAAATTTTTAGAGTAGCATTATTAATTTTCTCCTATTTAATTCAAATCTACGTGAAGAATCGTACAAAAAGTCTCGAGTCCAAACGTAAATAGGAGTGTTAAACATAAAAATATATAAATATCAATCTCTAATAGCTTAGGTTTTATAGTACAACGGTTGTTTTACATGGTATTAGAATAAGAGATCCTGAGGTCTAGTCATACTAGATTCCTAATATAATTAATTTCTTTCTGCTTAATTAAAGTCCACATCACAGGTCTATGAAAAGTTTAGAGTCCAGACGGAAAGCGAGTATTAAAGTCGACTTAAATTTTTAAATTACAACGATTATTTCATAATTATTTCAGAAAAATAAATTATATCAAAAAACGTGGAATGCAACATCACGATTTTAATTGTTATTTTAATAAAATTAGATGAGAGAGAAAATGGACTTTCTCCAACTCGGAGAGCTTTAAATTGACATGGTAGCGCGCATCAATCATTAACTTAATTCTCTTTTTGAATATATATCCCTTTCACAGGTTGATGGATCGAATTTCAGGCGGATTTTTAAAAATCTAAAACTCAAATCCGAATATCCAAACTAAAATCTGAATCCCAACCATGAAATCATCGGGTTTTGACAAATCATAACAAAAATCCAACCTAACTAAAAATCTAAAATGCAAAATCAAACCTAAAAATCCGAATTCGAAAACAATCATTTTGTTTTTACCAATTTTTAAAATATATTATACTCAAATTTATAATTTAAAATTACAATTTAATAATATAAAATTTAAATTTTATATATTATATAATATGAAATTAGTTCTGATTTGCTGCAGATTTGGTTCAGAATTGGATCCAGGTCAAGTATAGGTAAGAACCATGTCCAAGCCTGACTGAACGGTGTCAAAGTCTTACTGAATCCATCATATTTTATTTTTTTATACTCATAACGGAAATGATATTATTTAGTACTGGTTAAGCATGAATATGATGAAATCCCGAATATACATATCCGTCGACATCTCTAATTCCTCTATTCTCATTTCATACAAATCCACTCACAAGCTTATCTGCTAAAATCAAACCTTCTTACTCTTACCTCGAAGTCTAGCATTTCTGATCACACTCAATTGTCATGTCATGTCATATTTTCATTACTTGCCCTTGAGAGCTCCTCTAATGAAACTAATAATCAATTATTTCAAGTTTTTATTTATTATGAAAAGACATATTATTCTATATTACTTAGTTATTGAATATGAATGAAAAAAACGCTTCTTTTTATATCTGAAATGATACGTCCCTTCATATTCGAGGTTTCCTGATATACTAGTATAATTATCCGTACGATACGACAAGTAGCGACAAGTAGGTGTTATCAAATTATTAGACTTTTAGTCCAATCCAACTCGCCTTAAACAGAAATTATCAAATAATTTCAAAAAATACTGTAAAATAGATTAAAAAATAGAAAATAGAAAATAAAAAGAGAGAAAAAAAGAAGAACAAGAAAAGATAGAGGAACTCTCACTTGATATTGGTTTCTAAAAAGGTGAGGCTTGCCATTGCTTTCGATGCTGCCTCAATCCACCGTCGTTGCCCACGCTTTCTTCTGTCGTCGCCGCCTTGATCTCCACTGCCATCACACATTCATCGCCTCAGCCACCACTATGAACTGAAGTATCTTGTATGGGTTCTAAAGAACTCTACACAGAAAGAGAGAAGATAGGGCTGTGGGAGTTAGAAAAAACGGATGGTAGAGAAGGAGAAAAGACGCGTGGGCTTATGAGGGGGAAGAAAAAAAGGGGCTGGAAGGAGGTGAAGCGGTGAATGTTGAGAAAATGAGAAGACACCAAAATTAGGAGTTGAAAAAAAAAAAAGAAAAAAAAACTAAATCCCACGCCTCATGCTAAATAAGAAGATGAGAAAACACTAAAATTAGGAGTTAAAGAAAAAAAAATGTAAATAAATCCCACACCTCTTGCCAAATGAAAGAGGTCGTGCCACCTCAACCATACGTATTGGGGATTAATATATTTTTATAGATATATTTACAGATCATCCAGCAAAAACGGCCATGGCTTTATCTTAAAAATAGCGAGTAGTAGGTAAATATGCACTAGTTGGTTGAAACTACATACTCTTAGGAAAATGTCTTAGGTGTGTCTCCATAAACCTGAATCCATTATATATCAAGCTGTCTGGAAAGTCAATCTATATTTATTATTTTCACTTAGATTAATTATACTATTGTTATTTACTAATTAACTCAATCTTACTCATAACTATATTGTCATTTATTGACTTCCCTTAGCAGGAGTGCCAAAAGACTTAATAGTTCATATTTTTAGCTATATATATTAATTTTTTTAACAAATAAACGAAGCAGATAGGATGTTTTTTTTTTTTCTGAATGGAAAAGAATATTGTCAATTTACTTCCAACGAACTCTCCATATTCTAAAGAGTTTACTTAAACGATTGCACCATACTACTTAGACGAGTAATCCAACATCATTAAATAGACCTGCTTGAATTACTAGTCCAAAATCATCACTTAATTAATCTGATTTTAGTAACAATTGTTGTAACTCTATTTGAACCCATATGGGTCTATCACTGAATGTTACCAAGAAAAAAAAGAAAGAAAAAAAAAAAACACATGTAGAAAAAAATGCGCTCGATCGTAAAGGCGGTTGTTATAACCGCCTCTACAAAATAATATTTATAAAGGTGATTTAAACCATCATTATATTATTACTAAATAAATAAATAAAACAAAATAAATAAATTTGTAGAGGTGGTCTAAGCATCCCCGGCGGTCGATCAAATTGCCTCTATAATGTAGAGGAGGTGTTTACACTGGCGGTCTAGATCGGTTATAATGTCGATCGAGGAGGTGTCTACGTTGGCGGTCTAGATTGGTTGTCACAACTGCCTCTACAATTCGTAGAGGACAATTAAAAATTACCTTTACGACTGCCTTTTTTTAGTGTACATCTTGTTAAATTATATAAAATAACTATTTATCACTACTAGCTTAAGCTTGTAGAGAATTCGAACTCAAGACCTCTTATTATGAAACAATTAATCATTTATCACTATGCACAAAGATATATTCAAAGGTTGAGATAATTCGTTTGGATTTTAGTTAAAATAAAAAAGAATTTGATAAATTATGCAAGTGAGTAAATATAAACTGTATGGATAAGCTCAATCTGTTCTACGAAGATTTGTGTAATAGGACAGGCGTACCTTGTAGAATTTTCACTCCAATCAAGTTCTAATCCACGTCCAATCTAATGCCAAATGTTGCGTTTCGTTTGGTTAATTGGCTTTCCCGTCCCTTTTTGGAGACGCTTTCGTAATGCGTTTGGCATTGTTCACGTTTTTTCCATTTTAGTTTTGTTTTAGTTTGCACAATCATTATTCTTCTCAAGCAAAAAGTAGTTACTAGCAAGTTTTTTTTTTTTTTTTTTTTTTTTTTTTTTTTTTTTTTAGTCAATCTAGAACAGGAGCAAATATAGCAATAAATAATATTCAGCGTAGTTACCACCTTTTCTACTAAATAAAAAAACAAATAATATATGGCCAATTTGCATAAAAAATCTATCAGTTTTGAGTTTTTACAAAAATAGACTGTCCTTTTAAATTTTATAGATTTGTTCTGAATTTTAATAAACTGATCAAAATACTTTTATTCCTCTTTCTCTTTCTATTTTTTTCACATTCTTTTTTTCTGTTCGGTACATCTTCTACCTCCTCGCCTTTTCTGGAATTTTCACGCTCGTCCTTTTTTATTTTTTCCCTCGTCCCTCGTCATCTCCTCTATCGGCTCTGCGGTCCTCAACAACGTAATGAGGACGGTGCCGACGGAGGAGAAGGATGGAGTGAATGGAAGCACTGAGGTCGTGGCCGAGGCTGTGCTCGCTATTGCCCGTGAGGGTTAGGATGAAGACACGTCCGTGCTTCTCCAAGGAGCGAAAAAAGAATGCAGAGAATAGGAAAAAAAATAATAAGAATAAAAAGAAAAAATAAAAAAAAAATATTTTTTCTTCTTGAAAGATTATTATGTTTTATCGCTGCTACAGAAAAGACCAAAAAACAGAGAAGAAAGAAGAAGAAAATAAAATTGTACTATTAAGATAGAGTTATACTGTTTCTAAAAAAATGCACTATTTGAGCAAATAAATGTTGCACTCTTTGAGAAGAAAATTATACTCTTTGAGATGAAAGCTGTACTTTTTGAACGAAAGTTGTACTTTTGAATGATAGTTATACTTTTTGAAAGAAAGTTACACTCTTTGTTCTAATAATGCAAATTAACATATAATAATGGTGTGGTATTACCTATGATGTCTAAATAGTATTTGAAACCGTGGAAGTTTTCGATGACAACATTGATGTCGACGACAAGGAAGACGTTGGCGGCTGCAAAAAGAAATCCGACTCGCCGAAGAGATCAACAAGGTTGCGGCGCCCAGATGCACATGTGCCGTGAACACCTGGAGAACGCCTCGCAGTGTCCAGACACATGCACGCCGTTGAGCGCTCGGAGCAGCGCCTTTACCTTAGCCTTTCCCCTCGCACTCCTGCTGTCGCCGCCACCACCGCCCTCCACCAAACTCCCTTACAAAAGGAAGAAAAAAAAATAAAAAGAAAAAATAAAAAAAATTTCTTCTTGTAAGATCATTATGTATCATCGCTATTATAAAAAAGGCCAAGAATCAGAGAAAAAAAAGGAAGAAGCAACACTGTTAATATTGCACTATTTCAAAAAGAAATTACATTATTTTAGAATAACATTGCACTCTTTGAGATAAAAATTACACTCTTTGAGGCGAAAGTTATACGCTTTGGATGAAAGTTACACTCTTTGTTCTAATAATGCAAATTAACATTTAACAATGGTGTGCCCGCGCCCAAGGGACCCCCATCTACTCAATCAAGACATGCTCAAGGCAGTAGCGACAGAAGTAGAGGGCGACAGTGGGAGCACGAGGGGGAAGACAAAAACCGAGGCGCTTCTCCTGGCATTCGATAGCGTGCGCTCGTCCAGGTGGCGGATCATCGATCTCTTCGACGAGTCGAATTTCTTTTCGTGGTCACCAATGACTTTCTCGTCGATGTCACAGTCAAAGGCTTCCAAGGCTTCAAATAATATTTAGGCACCATAGGTAATACAACACCATTATTAAATATTAATTTGCATTATCAGAATAAAGAGTGCAACTTTCTTCAAAAGAGTGTAACTTTCACCCAAAAAGTGTAATTTTTATCTCAAAGAGTGCAATTTTCGCCTCAAAAAGTACAACGTTCGTCTCAAATAGTGTAATTTTTTTTTTCCGAAATTGTAAATTTACCTTAACAATAACACTTCATCTTCTTCTTTCTTCTATGTTTCTTGATATTCTGTGGTAGCGATGATACATATATTTCAAAAAAAAAAAATCTTTTTCATTTTTTATTTTTTATTTCTTTTTCTATCCTATGGATTTTTTTTGTTTCTTGGATAAACGCGAGCGCGTCTTTGTCCTAAACCTCATGCGCAATAGCGAGCATCGCCACGGCCATGGCTTCATTGCCTCCATCCACTCCGTCCTCACCTGTGCCCGCCAGCTCCAATTCCTCAACCTTTGGTATAGGATCTCCATCACTCGCACCTGTGCCACCTATTAATCCACAGATAAAAAAGTTTAAATTTTTTTCTTTTACATTTTGCATTCCTATCAATTATTAGCGTTTCAATTAATATAATATATTTTCATTTTTTACTTTCAGTTTGTAGATTATAGTAGTGCAAATGATCCTTTTCCTAACATCAGGTCATCATTTTCAAGTCATGAGCCTTCAAATGCTGATCTTCGTGGCCGAACTATTTGAGAGCAATCATTGGAGACATGAGTTATATTTTGATATGCTTAAGAACTCATGAATTTCCTTCTAATCATTTGATTTTTGAAGTTTAGACTTATATTTTCTATTTTGGTGTATTAAAAGTGATACTCTACTATATTAAGTCTGTTTTGGTGTATTAGAAGTGATACTCTACTATGTGAGGGTTGGCCTGTTATTGAAATTTGACACTTGATGCTATGTTAAACTTTTTACAATATATTTATTGCATTTCACCTTAGTTTATTTTCAATTTTGTATTCTTTTGCTAATCTGGTATCAGTAAGTTTGACTTAAAAAAATGTAGCAATTGTATGTTACAAATTTATAATTAAATAATCACTGAAATTTTGGAAATTATGTAGCGGCGGTTTAAAACGCCTCAATAGGAAACAATTAACATTCTATTTTTATATGTATAGGCGGTTAAAACTGCCGCTAGTAACAAAACTATAAAAAAAATATTTACTTAGTGGCAGTTTACACCGCCGCTACATATTCTATGAAAAAGTTTTGGGTGAGAGAAAAAGCGTTTAAAACCGCCGCTATCGACCACCGCTACGTATTCTGACCTACCCGGCGGTATATAGCGGCGGTTTAAATCGCCGCTACATATTCTATGAAAAAGTTTCGGGTGAGAAAAGAAGCGTTTAAAACCGCCGCTACCGACCGCCGCAAACTATTTGACCTACCCTGGCGGTCGTGGAAACCGCCGCTACAATGTAGGGACAGTGGTATTCACGGCGTTCTACCGGCGGTTAGTAAACCGCCGCTAAGTTTTGTAGGGGCGGTTTAAACCGCCGGGAAAGGTCAAGAAAACCGCCGCCAAAAGTCTCTTTTCCTGTAGCGGGTGTACTTCCGAAAAGCATTATGTACATCACCGCTATTTTACAGCAAATTCGAAAAAGAAAAGTGTAAAGAGAGAGAACAATTAATTTTCAGAATGGAAACAACACTCAAATCCCATTCTACCTCCAATTTTGTTGTTGTGTCATTGAAATAGATTTCACTTGAAGAAGGCATGTCCGCAACATGAACTTCCTATAAATCAATAAGAAAAAGGGGAAGCATTTAGAATAAGTTTGCTATCAAGTCGTTTTCAATGTTGTCTTCCAAATCGACAACGACTCCATTAAATTTGATTTAGAAATTTAAAGTACTTAAAAATAAATTTTGTGATATTTTATATCATTTATTTAGTAATCGAAAATGTTCAAAATTGATGGTTGAATATAAAAATCTCATAAAAAGTGATGACATGACACTAAAATTTTAGATCAAATATATTGATCTTGTTTTATATAATATAAAAAAAAATTATCAAAATTTTATGTGATTTGAATTTTTTTTTATATCGTTAAACTTGCAAATGGGTCAAAACGGCCATTAAAATTATTAATTTTAGGCCCCTTCAATCACTAGATAAATGACATCGAAAAATAGCAAAATTTAGTTTCTAACTAATTCAGATAATCTAAATCAAGTCTAATTGAGCCAATCATTGATTTTGAAGTCTCATCATCAAAAACTATTTGATAGCATGGAGGCAACAATGCTTCTGGAAGCACACAAACCGGAATATATCTATACTATATATAAAAGTGGAGTTCGGCTAGGATACTATTGATAGCACCAAGCGTTTGGTGCTATTGAGTTTTCTGCCGTTAGATTTAACCCTTTGACTATTTTTATCCGTTAGATTAGACTATTAAACCAATAACTCACTCAATCCTAGGGGGCCCACACATCCTAACCGTACATTTTTTCATTCAAGGGCCGAAACCTAATAGCACCAATAGCTTTGTGCTATTGATAGTATTCCAGTCTAGTTCTATAAAAGTGTATAAAAAATCTTATAATGACAAATAGAATAAAAAAATAAAAGAATATTTCCTTGGTATTTAATCTTCTACTTGTACTTGCGCTGATATAAGATGTTGAGAATCCACAACCTGCTTTGATATCATCTACTGTAAATTTGTCTCGAGTCACTTAGTGAGTAAGGCGCATAAGTGGAGCGGTAATTTTCGAGAACTCCTCCACAAACAGCCAGTTGTACCCTACAAGCCCGATAAAGTTTCAGAATTTAGTGACATTAGTAGGCCGCGATCAATCCTTGATTGCTTCCACCCTTATAGGGTACGTCCACTGAGATCCCAATTTCAAAAATTACATACCCCAAAAATGCAACTTTTTGGAGCTAAAATTTATATTTTTTTTTTCAATTTGGCAAATAACTTTCACTCCTAAAGAACTTGCAAAACTTCTCTAAGATGCTCCTCATATTTCTCGTCACTTCAGAAGTAGATCAATATGTCATCAATAGAGCCCACGACAAACCTATTCAGGAATTTAGTGACATTAGTAGGCCATGATCAATCGTTGATTGCTTCCACCCTTATAGGGTACGTCCACTGAGATCCCAATTTCGAAAATTACATACCCCAAAAATGCAACTTTTGGGAGCTAAAATTTATATTTTTTTCAATTTGGCGAATAACTTTTACTCCTAAAGAACTTGCAAAACTTCTCTAAGATGCTCCTCATATTTCTCGTCACTTCAGAAGTAGATCAATTTGTCATCAATAGAGCCCACGACAAACCTATTCAGGAAAGGCTTAAGACACAATTCATAAGATCCAGATAGGCTGCTGGGGCATTGGAGAGCACAAACGACATTATGATAAATTCATAATGACCGTATCATGCCCTAATGGCCGTTTTATGTACATCCTCTAGCTTAATCTTTAGTTTATAGTATTCCAACTAAAAATCAATTTTAAAATACATTCGAGACCCCTATAACTGATCAAACATATCACCAATGTACGATAGTGGATACTTGTTCTTTATTGTGATTTGATTGAGCTCCTTATAATTCACACACAACCGTAAAGACTCATTCTTTTTCTTTATAAATAGCACCAGAGCTCCCTATAAGAATACACTATGTTTGATGAAGCTTTTCTCTTGTAGATCTTGTAATTTACCATTAAGCTCCCTTAACTCTTCTGGCCATTGGGTAGGGTGCCTTTGATATCGCAGTCTCGAAAACCATGTCAATTACAAACTCCCGATCTGGCAATATTCCAGGTAGCTCCTTTAGGAAACATCTAGAAACTCTCAAGCTATGGGGATGACCTCGAGCACTGGAGATTCAGCTTGATCCTCCACCACTGTGGCCAAATAGACACAATGATTTATTATATCATTTGCCTACATGATTGTCCTAATCTTTTCTTATCAGTAACCAACCATTTGGTTTGATTTCGCTTCTTGCTAAATATCTCATGGAGAGCCGAAAGCAATTGGCATTCCTCCAATCAGTAGGCACTTAGAATTGCAGAAAATCGACATCCCTATGTATGATAGAGGGAGTCGAGGGTAATCAACATCTCCTGATATGGATAGGGAGTTGAGAGAAATCGACATCTTCTGATATGGGATAGGGAGTCGAGGGGAATTGGCATCTCCCAAGTGACACTTCCGAAAGGTCGCAACTTGTATTTTAATTATACCCTAAATTTTCACAACTTTTAGGATTGATTACGATGTTCATTTACACACATTCTCTTGTTCTCTAACTCAAGTTTTGCTTGGAGTTGAAATGTCACTGTCTCACACCCTACATTCTATCATAGGTTCAATGTCACTATTATTTCCCCTATATTCCAAGGTACACATGATATTCAACTTGAATATAATATATACTTTTCTTTTAGCATAGGAAAGGGATAGAATCCTTATTTTCCATTGATCAAATGCTCCTTAGCACAATGATCTCTTAGATCTCATAACGTACAACTAAATATGTTTTAATTGGATAACAAATGCAAAGGAACAAAGAAAACTTTAGACAAAAGGGAGACTAAATCCATTTTGGCGATATTCCCCACCTCTACTAAGATCTTCTTAGGAGATGCTTTTTGATCTTAATAGAACATCAAGAACAGTTCTAACTAAGTTAGAACCCTAAAATCTCTTATTCAGGAAACCCCCACAAAACAAACCTAAATAAATAAATAAATAAATAAATAAATAAATATATATATATATATATATATATATATATATATATATATATATATATATATATATATATATATATATATATTATCTCACTTCTTCTCCTCCTAACAAGAGAAAGGTAAGTTGAGATGGTTGCCTTCTCCCTCCTAGAGCTTCTCCTAAGAGCTTTTGATCTCCTTCAAGTCCCCAAAAAGATGGATATCCAAGATCTATCAAAGGGAAAAAAAAAGTTAAGATTTTCTCCCTTTTAGAGAGAGAGATAAGAGAAAGAGTATAAGAGAGAGAAATGAGAAAGAAGAAGAGTTGTGGCTATGATGGGGGTATTTATAAAAGTGTTACAGTTGCACTTAAACCTCCCAACATTTTCTATTTGCAAGTAAATATAATATAGCCTCTGCACCAAGTTTCGAGCACCTCTCTAAACTTTCGAGCACCCAAAAGCTACATAACAACGTCCAATCAGTGACCCGAGTGGCCGTCCAGTCCGCCCGATNCTTAAACCTCCCAACATTTTCTATTTGCAAGTAAATATAATATAGCCTCTGCACCAAGTTTCGAGCACCTCTCTAAACTTTCGAGCACCCAAAAGCTACATAACAACGTCCAATCAGTGACCCGAGTGGCCGTCCAGTCCGCCCGATTCCTCATTTTAGGCATTCGCAGAGAAGACCGGACATCCGATTATTTAATGAGTTATGCAACCACCCCTCTCGGGTTGAGTGTCCGGAAGGTATTTGGACGCCTGTGGAAGCCATCCAATTGTATTTTGGGTGCTTGCAGAAACATTCGATCACCTTAATATTTAATTCTTTCTGCATTTAAGCTCTCGGGTAGTGCATTTAAGCTCTCGGGTAAAGCATCTCGAAGGGGTTCGGACTCCCGCTGGGACTATTCGAAAGGCATTTCAGATGCTCGCAGAAACATTCGAATGCTCAAATATTTAATCCTTCGCGAATCTAAGCTCTTAGGTAGAACGCCTCCTCATTCTGGGCACTCCACCGAGCTGTTCAAAATATTTCGGTCACCTGAACCCTATTCTGGTTGTCCAAAAAGTCTGGAATTCAAATTTCAACTTCCCTCGAAACTTTATTTAGATCCGAATTGATTTTAATTTGATCCAAACTCAGCCTAAACATTTCCAAATCCATTTTAATCATGCCTAATATGATTGTAATCCACAC
Source organism: Ananas comosus (assembly GCF_001540865.1). Classification (NCBI taxonomy): domain Eukaryota; kingdom Viridiplantae; phylum Streptophyta; class Magnoliopsida; order Poales; family Bromeliaceae; genus Ananas; species Ananas comosus. Next base: position 6,572,631 of record NC_033644.1, read on the forward strand.
TTTGGCAAATTTTGCTAAAATTCAGTGCATTATAGCATGAATATACTAAGGTGGTAGTTCCTTGAACATATGAACCTAGTTGACATATTGAGCACACTTCATATAGGAGAAAACTATAGTGAGAATATAGTAACATTGAGTGAATCATAAGAACTTGCATGTAGGTAAATATGAGGATAAATGAGTAAACCATTGAGGTAACCATACTGTTGGCTGAAATCGGTGGACGTGAGTTGTGACTTTAGCTTACAAGACCACTATGAGCTATTGTGTTGCTTGTGAAAATCATAATATACCGAATCCCCGCGCAACGCTAACTTTGATCGAATTGATCAAAGTGAGGCATGAGTGTGATAAGTGACGTCCCTGAGTTGCCTTGGAGGCGCGTGGATGGTTAGAAGTGAGTTTCGGTTGAATTTTAAGTGTTTTCGGCGCAAACCGGACGCGAAAACGGACCCTAGAACATTGCTGCTGTGAGACTGCAGCTTTGGCATTGAGTACTGGTACCAAGCCAATGCGGTACCGATACCCAATAGAAGAAAAAAATGGGCAGCTCTCAGGTTGGTGATGCCGAACTGCGTACCGGTACCTAAGGTTGGGTACCGGAACCTCGCGAGCAAACCGGAAGGACCATCTCTCGGGTTTGGGAGGCTGTTTGAGTGTGTACCGGTACCGCGTAGCCAGTACTGGTGCTAGACTGGTTGTGTACCGGCACTGGAATCGTGTACCAATACTCCAAGATGGACCAAAGCCTGCGTAGCTCTTAGGTTGAGTGGCTGGTACCGGTACTGTGTACCTGGTACTACTACTGGGAGCCCGCGTACCGGTACTCCAACTCGAGTACCGGTTGTCATGCCCCGAATTACTCGTTTCCTCGAACACGCTAACATACCCGCAGTATACATAGAAATTTCTCCTGTATATGAAGCGAAGCTGTACCTGTACCTGTAATCATACAACACTACAACCAGTAGTATAGAGCTGCTAAAAAGAAAACATATATAATAACAAAGGTTCACTATACATACATAATATCCTGGTATACAAAAATCACTCGCTCCAGTGAGATACAAACATCAGTATGTATAATAACCTAAAAACTACAACTACCTGTAGCTGGTACTCCTCTAACTCTGTGACTCGTCAGGAAGGACTCTAACTCGCAACACCCTTTCCACGATCAGTATCAGCAGTAGCAGCAGCCGCAACCGAAGGCTCTGCAAAAGATCCACAACTGGGCGTGAGAACTACTGCAAAAAGAAGTAGTCCTTAGTGGGTACCGCTACCGACTTCAACGGCTCACCCACTAAATCTACAGATGATATGCTCAATGATAGTAAAGAACTGGAAATAATTTACAGTTATATGCCACTATACTATCATAATCCAACACTAGTAGAATAAGGCAAGCTCTGACCCAATCTTACTAGGGACTATGAAAACACTCGTCCCGCCTGTCGAGACTACACAGCTACCTCCACGCTAGGCCGTCAGTGGAGAGCAAGTCCAACCAGGACAAACCGACATCAACGCAAAAACACTAAGCTCGACTCCGGAGTGGCACTCGTGGGCGCTATCCAACCGAGTATGCAAGCGTATCTCTGCCGAGCTCAATCAGGCTCTCACAGGCTATAGTCAAAGTAAATAGAGTCTAACAACCAAACTCACGTGCCCTCGGCACAATCTGATGCAAAAACAGTAATCTGGGTCTACCGTAAACCTCAACTGCACCCGTTAGTCCGGAACAGCCTAAACACTGCTGTAAAAATAAGCTCGGCATCTAAGCACGAGCGTAAATACATTCTACACTAATCAGGGTATCCACTGCCTATAAACTATAGCAATACAAACTAACTACGGCTCCTAGAGCTAAATATGGTAGTTTTAATATATGACGGTGTAGAAACGCAAGTTTTCTGCTAAGTCAATTCCAAGTCCAACATATATATTTAACTAACATTTTAAGCTCCAAACTCAGATTTCATAAGCATGCAAATCACTAGTTTGAGCTAAAAACATGATATACAAATGACTAAACATACATGCTGTCAACTACGAAGCTTAGGAGGAGATTCGAAAATTCCGGTAGCTTAAACATCAACCCACCTCTAGCGCTAATCCACGATAGCGATGGGGCGCCGGAATACCCTGCCACGACCAGCAGCAATCCAGCAACAAGCTCTCTAAGGGTCTACACACAAAAATCACCAAAACTCCATCAATAACCCAAAATTCAGCACTTAAAATGTCAACTTCACCTTCTAATCTTCAAATCAGGTGAGAGAAGGTTCCAAATCCAGAGAACTATGATGAAGTATCACCCTCTGGTTCAAAATCTAACTTCCTCCAAAGATTGCATCAAGAAAAACCAACAAAACTCAGATTCAAGTCCAAAACACCAACATCTCAGAAAAACACGAAATTGGCTATACAAACCTTAATCAATTTCTGTCAAGTTTGCTCCACGAATTCTCCAAGAAGTCAGCTAACCACAAATCAAGTTTCACAGCAATTCGATCCTCCTACGTCGCACACGAGCCAAAACACCGAAGGTCGCTGCTGTAATTCTACTGATACTGCAGTCCTCAAGCTTCAATTTGTGGAATTTGGAATAATTTGGAGAATTTAGAGGGGTTGGAATGCAAATTATGGGTTCTCTGTGGAGGAGGGGTGAAAAGGCTTCAATGTTGTCGAACACAAGCTATTTATAGGGAGGTGGAAGGGTGAAATAAGCCTCAAGAACAAAAGCTGCTAACCTGCTGTCCCTGCAGAAGTGGTAACTTTCAGACGCGCTAAACCAAAAACTGGGCATCCGAAATCTCCTGGCTATACAAAAGCTCCACATCGGTTCCTCCGCCCGCGGTATGCTGCGCCCGAAACTTGGTCCGGCGGATCTCACCAACCACCAGACACGTGTTAGCGCGTTCGATACTCCCAAAGCAAAACTTTCAGACCCACTTCTGGGCGCCCGGAATATAGGATCCAAATTGGCTTCCAATTTCAGTTAAATTCAGTACAATTCGACACTCAAGTTCTGGGCGACCCAAACCATGTTCTAGGTGCCCGAAACTGGCAAAACTTTAGTTTTGCTTATTTGAGTGCGCCGAGTCTCTTTTTGCATCCATTTCGTGCAAACACGACTCCGACTCAGTCCGACACTCTCCAGATGTGTCGACCAGTCATTAATACTGTAGCCAATCTGATCCAAACCTCCAGAACACACCGGTACTCAACCTAAAAAGGGTTGAATTATAATGATGTAAAATGGGAAATGTGAGGGGTCTAAATGCAATTGTTGGGGTCTGTATAAAACCCCAACCCTTACACCTGTTGTTTGCATGTAAAGAAACACTTTGTTTCTTCCTCCTCCTCATCTCCTTCTCTCTCTAGACTTGTTCCCTCAAGGTGGATTGGGAGAGAAATTGAAGCTAGAACTTGGTGAATTTCGTGGAGAAGAGGCTCAAGAACTAGGAGGGTCTTGTGGAGCAAGAAGCTAAAGTAGGTTTCTTGCAATTTCATGTTAGGGTTTGATTTAAATACCCTAATTGGTTTAGTTTTGTGATTCTTGGATTTCTAGAGCTTTGTTTATGCTACGAAATTCAAGAAAATTACACTATGAGAAGTACGTGTGAACCCAAGGGGTAGAAATAGGGTTTTGTAGGAATGGGGATCTAACATGGGTTTCATCTCTTGTATTCCTATTTGAAGGTTAAACCGACGAGTTGGGAGGCTCGGATCGAAGTTTCGACGAGTCTACAACAAGTTATTGAGAAAAATCCTCATTTGACTTTCGTTTGTCGTGGGTCGAGAGAAGTAGACGTCTAAAAATCGCGAGGCTTGGTTTCTCACACTCCGGCGTCCTTACGAGGTGGGTGGTGCTATCCGAAGTCTTCGAATGACCTATTATATCTTTGTCATCTTGTTGAGCATATATGTATATGTATAGTATGGCATTCATGCATTGTAGGATTATTATGTGGCTAAGATGTGGGCAATCTTGCATGCTTTCAACGTAGAAAACATGTGAAATGAAGGACCATGACATAGAAACCCTATGAATGTATGAACAAAGTATTGAACTATGACAATAGTAAACAAGGTGATATTGTAACTAGACGGAATGAATAGCACCAAGAATTATGAATGATAGACAAAGAGAAACTATGTGAACTTTGTGGCAATAGTGACATGGTATCCTCCAAGTGAGGATTGGATTGTACTCACAGGTAGTCTGATTGTTTGAGGGTGGTCGCTCCACTTCCAGCAGTGAGCTCCGGAGTTGGCATCAACTAGGCGGTAGCGGAATTCTCCCCAGCAGACGGTCCCGTTGGGTTGTAGTGGTATTCTCCCCAACAAAAGGGATTTGGTTTAGTGAGTTGGGTTTAACCAAATGATTAACCAAGCGGATTGGGTAAAGGTAAAGGTAAAAGTGAAATGCATGCATCATGAGCATATTACCTCTCGTTCAGTTCTTATACAGGCATTGTAGTAGCATTAGTTGGTTACCTATTTGTTCTTTCTTTCTACATATGCCTGAGTAGACCTAGTGGGTGAGTCGGCGAGGTCGGCGGCCGAACCCACTGGGACCTTTCATTAGTTCTCACACCACTAACCTTGCAGATCCTAGCGCGAGCGGGCGGTCGAGGATCGCAGCAAGGGCATCGTGCCCTAGGTACTGGGCCTCCTTCGAGTTTAGTTTACACGCTTTTTTGTTTCATCTTTTCTACTTGATGAAATAGATATGTAAAAGAGATGATGTTATGTACTTGAAGGATGTAATATGTACTTGGCAAATGAATGTAATAGAATATGACACTTTGTATTTTGTTTAAAGTATTCAAGATACAATGAATGTATAGCTAGTTCGTACTTTCACTTGCTTTTGAAGTTGCTTGCCCTCGTGCAAGCTATATATATTGAAATTAATCCTGGGCAAATTCTCCATACATGCTTTGTGGTCGTGGAGCCTAGAGCGGACAGGGGAGGTTCTGTCCGTTCGGCCATTACAACAAATTCATGATTTAGCGGCATTTACTCCGCATCATTTATTTAAATAACGCTAATTAATATATTTAACAACATTACTTGATAAGTGTCTCTAGATTTAATAATTTAGCAATAATTTACTATTAATGTTGCAAAATAGAATAAATTAGCAGCATAAATTAATGAATGCCGCTGAAGTTTCCAGCATTTTATAAAAAATGACACTAAATGTAATAAAGTAGCAGCACTTATTGCTAAATGCCGCAATATTTGCTCCGCAATATTTATTTAAATCATGCTAATTAATATATTTAGCAGCATTACCTGATAATTGCCGCTAGATTTAATTATTTAGCGGCAATTTACTATTAATATTGCAAAATAGGATAAATTAGCAGCATAAATTAGTGAATGCCGCTAAATATAATAAACTAGCAGCACTTGTTGCTAAATATCGTTACTAATTAATATATAATTATTAATATATCTCTTTTTATTTAGAATTAAAACATATAATTTTAAAAATTAAAATTAAAATTTAAAATTTAAAATTTAAAATTTAAAACTATAAATTTTTAAACTTAAAATTTGATGTCTAAAAATTAAAAATTTAAATTTAGTATCTAAATTTAAAATTTTAAAATTTAAAATTTTAAAGTTTTAAAATAGAAGGCTTAAAATTTAAAAAATTAAAATATACATAACTAATAGCCGCTCGCGCAAATGGCAAAGGGCTTGGTGGTTGGTACTCGAGGTCTCAAGTTCGAATCCTAGTTGATTCACATTTTCAGCAAAGTTTATTTCTAAAAGAAACAAACGAAGCGGGTAGCATCTCAAAAAATTAAAATTAAAATTAAAAATTAAATTTAAAATAAAATTAAAAATTAAAAATTTTAGTTTCTAAAATCATATATTTGTATTAGCTGTATTATATTTATGTGCCACTAATAAATAATTTAAAATTAGCATTTAATCCCTTTTAGTGGCATGTTCCTAATGACACTAATTAATTTATATTGGCGGCATTTATAATAAATACTGCTAATACTTTTAGCAACATTGGCATAGACAGCATTGGTGTCATATGCTGCTAAAATTAGGACCATAGGACACGAGTAACGTGGAATTGAAATATAATGAAAGCTTAATGGATTGGGTTAGTTGGTAGTATGTCTCTAATGGTAATTAGGGACTAATCCAAGTTGTTATTTATTCTCAACTTAGGAGATTATGTTGGCGGCCGACAACATAATGCCGAAAGATGAGGACAAATACACTTGATTGCTTTCATCTGATTTGGTTTTGTTTGGATATGTTGTTGTGACACGTAGATGACGTGAGTCGAGTACTAACTTCGGTGCTACGTTTCAGGAGACAATGACACCAATTTGACGTCCAACGATGAGATCTACTCCGGCACCGCATTCTGAGATGCCCGAGCAGTCTGGATCTGATGAAGTTCGGGAGCTCTATGCTCAGGTGGCTGCATTAGTTGGAGCGATGCAGCGTTAGGAGGAGTAGATCGGGAGGCTCCAGGAGTTGGTGTCTCGGCAGGTGGCAGCAGCTGCACCTGTGAATCAGGATCCGCCCGCCCCTACGCTACCAGTTCCTACCGTAGTTGTGGCACCAGCGACGACGCCTCACATTCCGGCGACTACTCCGATGGTTTCTGGCTTTTCCATTCTTGATCTAGTCGCACTAGAGGCCGAGCAGAAGCGGTCATTGGCGGTGTTGACGGCTTTCAAGCGGTTGCACCGTCCTATTTTCGACGGGGAGATGGCAGACCCTTGGGTGATGGAGGCATGGCTTACCTCCATGGAAGCATTGTTTGAGGACATCTATAGTTTGGAGAGAGACAAGGTTCACTTGGCCACGCATTGCTTCGAAAAGTCGGCTCAAGTTTGGTGGAGGCGAGTTAAGAAGAACCAGTCTTCGTATCTTCCTCCAATGACTTGGGAGGGGTTGTTAATCATGGAGTACTTCCCCGACAGTGATAAAAGGAAAATGAAAGAGGAGTTTCGCAAGTTGAGGCAAGGAAGTCGCTCCGTGCGGGAGTACGAGTGGGAGTCCTCGCATTTCGTGAATTGTGTGCCGGGATTGATTAATAGTGATCGAGACCGGACGGAGTGCTGTGAGCGAGGATTGCGGCCCGAAATATTCAATGATTCATGCCCTCAAGTTGAAGACTTTTGAGGAGGTGTTAGATCGTGCTCTTTGGGTGGAGTGAGGTAATGTGATTGCGTTGGAGGAGTGCGAATCATTTGAGAAGGAAAGGGACAAAGGCAAGAAATGGGTGACAAGTGGGTCCGGGGGTCAGTCGAGTTCTAAGCGGCCCCCTCGGCATCCACGATCACAGTCGAGAAGTAGGGGATCTTTTCGGTGGGTCATTTGTGGCGGAGACCATTGACCGACGAGTTGTTCACAGCGTGAGGGGAGGTGTTATAGGTGTGGCCAGGCTGGACACCTGAGTCGGGAGTGCCCGAGTGGAGCATCGCCTACCCTGCGTCAGTCCAGTCGACTCCGAGACAGCTTGCGGGACTGCCACCCGCTATGTCAGCTGGACGCCCATCCTTGCCGTGTCAGCCTGAGGGAACCCGATCGGCGCCTAGTGGTCATGTCTTTGCTGCTCAGGTGGAGGAGCCTGCTGCGGTCGACAATGTCGTGGTAGGTATTGTTTTAATTAATGAAACCAGAACTAGAGCATTGTTCGACACAGGCGTATCAAACTCATTTATTAGTATGTCATTTGCTAAGACTCATGGTATTGAGATTTCGGAGAGTGCAGATGCTTGGTGGGTTTATGCTTCTGAGCACACCTTTAGTGTCAAGGAGGAATGTGCGGCTTGTCTAGTGTAAGTTGGCGATTTATGCCGGCAGATTTGTTAGTGTTGAGCCGTATGAAAGGTTTCGACTTGATCCTTGGAATGGATTGGCTCTCGAAATACTATGCTACCATTGATTGCGGAAGCAAGATAATTACTTTTCGTGAGCCCGGTCAAGAAGAGGTGGTTTATCGTGCGTGTAAAAGCTCGCTCTTTGCTATGACGGTGTCGACGTCGAGAGCGAGGAAGTTGATTAATACTGGATGTGTAGCCTACTTGGCGATGGTAGTGGAGACTCAAAAGGAGCTTCCGGTACTTGGAGATATTCCGATAGTTCGTGAGTTTCCGGATGTGTTCCTCATGGAGTTGTCGGGATTGCCACCGGACCGGGAGATCGAGTTTGTCATTGACATGGTTCCCGAGACGGCACCAATTTCGAAGGCACCGTATAGAATGGCACCGCCGGAGTTAAAGGAGTTAAGAGCTCAGTTGCAAGATCTCCTTGATAAGGGCTTTGTGAAGCCTAGTGTATCGCCTTGGGGAGCTCCGGTGCTATTTGTAAAGAAGAAAGACGGAACACTACAGCTTTGAATGGATTACCGCGAGCTGAACAAGGTTACAATCAAGAATAAGTACCCGTTGCCTCGGATTGATGATTTGTTCGACCAATCGCAAAGGTCTTGGGTATATTCAAAGATTAATCTCCAGTCGGGATATCACCAATTGAAGATCAAGTCGGAGGATGTGCACAAAACGGCGTTTCAAACCCGTTACGGTCACTATGAGTTCACGGTGATGTCGTTTGGGCTTACTAATGCCCCTGCAGTATTTATGGACCTAATGAATCGGGTCTTCAAGCCGTTATTGGATCAATGTGTCGTGGTGTTCATTGATGACATATTGATCTATTCTCGGAGCGACGAGAAGCACGAGAAGCATTTGAGAACCGTGATGCAAATTCTCAGAGAAAAGAAGCTCTATGCCAAGCTAAAGAAATGCAACTTTTGGCTTCGTGAGGTCACCTTCCTAGGCCATCTGATTTCCGAGAGTGGTGGATCTGTTGACCCTAGAAAAGTTGAGGCGATTAAAGATTGGCCCCACCCGACAAGTGTTGCGGAGATCCGCAGTTTTCTTGGACTTGCGGGTTATTATTGGCGGTTCGTGGAGGGGTTTGCTAAAATTGCTACTCCACTAACACGCCTCATGCACAAGGGAGCTAAGTATGTGTGGAGCGACGATTGCGATCAAAGCTTCCGGAAGCTAAAGGAAATATTGACTTTGACTCCTATACTCGCCTTACCAATTGCAAGGGAGAGTTTTGTAGTGTATAGTGATGCCTCTTATAATAGTTTTTGGTGTGTTCTATTGCAGTGTCGGAAGGTTATTGCCTATACTTCCCGCCAGTTGAAAAGCTATAAGAAGAACTATCCTATTCATGACCTTGAGCTAGCCACGATGATTTTTGCATTGAAGCTGTGGAGGCACTATCTTTATAGTGAGCGCTGTGACGTATATACAGATTATAAAAGCCTCAAATACTTGTTCACCCAAAAGGAGTTGAATATGCGGCAACGTCGGTGGTTGGAATTATTGAAGGACTATGATGTCACTATTCTTTACCACTCGGGGAAGGCCAATGTGGTGGCGGATGCGCTTAGTAGGAAGTCGGTAGAAACCCTCGCCATGGCAATTACACATCAACCGTTATTGTGGAAGAAAATGTGGCGGTTTGATCTTGAGGTTGTAGCTCCAGAGGTTCCGGCTATTCTTGCTGCTCTAGTTGTGCAACTAACCTTATTGGAGAAAATTAAAGATCGACAGTCTTTGGATCCATATCTCCAAAAGGTGCAGTGAGATATTGAGAACGGGCGCGCCGATGATTTCGGTGTGGAACCCGATGGCGCACTTCGGTTTCGGAACGGTTGGTGCGTGCCCAAGGACGAGGAGGTTCAAAAGGCTATATTGCAAAGCTCATCAATCTGCTTATAGTGTGCATCCGGGCGGGACTAAAATGTACAAAGATCTTAAAGTGCATTATTGGTGGCTGGGGATGAAGAGAGACATTGGGGAGTTTGTCGCGCAATGTTTGACATGCCAACAGGTTAAGGCAGAGTGCCGATTTGCAGCGAGAAAGCTTCAAAGCTTACCTATTCTCGTTTGGAAGTGGGAGGATATAGCGATAGACTTCGTGGTCGGTTTACCCCGATCGCAATCCGGACGCGATGCTATATGGGTAGTGGTGGATCGTTTGACAAAATCGGCACATTTCTTGCCGATTCACACCACTTGGTCTGGGGACAAGTTAGCACAAGTCTATCTTGATGAGGTTGTGAGATTGCATGGGATTCCGACGTCTATAGTATCGAATCGAGACCCCCGATTCACATCTCACTTTTGAAAAAGTTAGCAAGATGCTCTTGGCACACCGCTCGACTTTAGCACGACATTGCATACTCAAAGTGATGGACAATCGGAGAGGACAATTCATATTTTGGTGGATATGCTTCGGGCGTGTATACTTGATTACAAGGGTGGTTGGCATAGTTGCTTATCAATGGCCGAGTTCCCATACAACAATAGCTATCAAGAAAGTATTGCGATAACACCATTTGAAGCTCTCTATGGGAGGAAATGCCGATTCCCTATTCATTGGGGTGAAGTGGGTGAAAGGATCGCTCTTGGTCCAGATGTATTGCGAGAGGCGGAGGAAAATGTTCGCCTTGCCCGCCAAAGGCTTTTGACGGGACAATCACGGCAACAGAGTTATGCTAATGTTCGCCAGCGAAGTCTAGAGTTCGCGGTTGGAGATCACGTTTCTTTTGAAGGTGTCACCCATGCGAGGCGTGAAGCGGTTCGGTGTTTGAGGAAAGCTTAGTCCTCGGTACATTGGACCCTATAAAATTTTAGAGCGTGTGGGTTTGGTGGCTTATAGGTTGGCTCTACCGCCGAAATTTGAAGGAGTGCACTATTTGTTCCATGTTTCTAACCTCCGCAAGTATGTGCATAATTCCTCACATATTCTCGAGTATGAATCGGTGGAATTACAAGAGGATATGACCTATAAAGAGTACCCAATGTGCATATTGGCTCGTGAAATGAGAGAGTTGCGAAATCGCACAATTCTATATGTAAAAGTGCAATGGAGCAATCACATCGAGCGTGAAGCCACTTGGCAACTCGAGGAGGCGATGCGTGAGCCCTATCATTATCTGTTTGATCAGATGAGCTAAGGTATGCGTTTAAATTTCACGGACGAAACTATTTCTAAGGTGGGATATTGTAATATATCGAATCCCCGAGTCGCGACGCTAACTTTGATCGAATTGATCAAAATGAGGCATGAGTGTGATAAGTGACGTCCCCGAGTTGCCTTGGAGGAGTGGGGACGGGTAGAACTAAGTTTCAGGTGAATTTACGTGTTTTCGGTGCAAACCGAACGTGAAAACGGACCCCGGAACACTGCTGCTGTGAGACTGCAACTTTGGCATTGAGTATCGGAACCAAGCCAATGCGATACCAGTACCCAATAGAAGAGAAAAATGGGCAGCTCTCGGGTTTGGTGATGCCGAGCTACATACCGGTACCTAAGGTTGGGTATTGGTACCTCGCGAGCAAACCCGAAAGACTATCTCTTGGGTTTGGGAGGCTGTTTGAGTGTGTACCGGTACCGCGTAGCCAGTATAGGTACTAGACTGGTTGTGTACCGGTACTGGAATCGTGTACAAGTACTCTAAGATGGACCAGAGCTTGCGTAGCTCTCGAGTTGAGTGGCTTGTACTGGTACTGGGAGCTTGTGTACCGGTACTCCAACCCGAGTACCGGTACTCAACCGAAAAAGAGCTGAATTGTAATGATGTAAAATGGGAAATGTGAGGGGTCTAAATGCAATTGTTGGGGTCTATATAAAACCCCAACCCTTACACCTGTTGTTTGCATGCAAAGAAACACTTCGTTTCTTTCTCCTCATCTCCTTCTCCTTCTCTCTCTAGACTTGTTCCATCAAGGTGGATTGGGAGAGAAATTGAAGCTAGAACTTGGTGGATTTGGTGGAGAAGAGGCTCAAGAACAAAGAGGGTCTTGTGAAGCAAGAAGCTAAGGTAGTTTTGTTTGCAATTTCATGTTAGGGTTTGATTTAAATACCCAAATTGGTTTAGTTTTGTAATTCTTGCATTTCTAGAGCTTTGTTTATGCTACGAAATTCCAAGAAAATTACACTATGAGAAGTATATGTGAACCCTAGGGATAGAAATAGGGTTTTGTAGGAATGGGGATCTAATATGGGTTTGATCTCTTGTATTCCTAATTGTAGGTTAAACCGACTCGTTGGGAGGCTCGGTCGAAGTTCCGACGAGTCTACAACAAGTTATTGAGGAAAATACTCATTTGACTTTCGTTTGTCGTGGGTTGAGAGAAGTAGACGTCTAAAAATCACGGGACTTGGTTTCTCACACTCCGGCATCCCTACAAGGTGGGTGGTGGTATCCGAAGTCTTCGAATAACCTATTATGTCTTTGTCATCTTGTTGAGCATATATGTATATGTATAGTATGGCATTCATGCATTGTAGGGTTAATGTTATTACGTGGCTAAGATGTGGGCAATCTTGTATGCTTTCAATGTAGAAAACATGTGAAATGAAGGACCATGACATAGAAACCCGGTGAATGCATGAACAAAATATTGAACTATGATAATAGTAAACAAGGTGATATTGTGACTAGACGGAATGAATAGCACCAAGAATTATGAATGATAGACAAAGAGAAACTATGTGAACTTTGTGGCAATAGTGACATGTTATCCTCCAAGTGAGGATTGGATTGTACTCACAGGTAGTCTGACTGTTTGAGGGTGGTCGCTCCACCTCAAGCGGTGAGCTCCGGAGTTAGCATCAATTGGGCGGTAGCGGAATTCTCCCCAGCAGACGGTCCCGTCGGGTTGTAGCGGTATTCTCTCCGACAAAAGGGATTTGGTTTGGTGAGTTGGGTTTAACCAAATGATTAACCAAGTGATTGGGTAAAGGTAAAGGTAAAAGTGAAATGCATGCATCATGAGCATATAACCTATCGTTCAGTTCTTGTACAGGCATTGTAGTAGCATTAGTTGGTTACCTATATGTTCTTTCTTTCTACATATGCCTGAGTAGACCTAATGGGTGAGTCGGCGAGGTCGGCGGCCGAACCCACTGGGAACTTTCTTTAGTTCTCACACCACTAACCTTGCAGATCCTGGCGCGAGCGGGGCGATCGAGCATCGCGGCAAGGGCATCGCGCCCTAGGTAGTGGGCCTCCTTCGAGTTTAGTTTACACCCTTTTCGGTTTCATCTTTTGTACTTGATGAAATAGATATGTAAAAGAGATGATGTTATGTACTTGAAGGATGTAATATGTACTTGGCAAATGACTGTAATGGAATATGACACATTGTATTTTGTTTAAAGTATTCAAGATACAATGAATGTATAGCTAGTTCGTACTTTCACATGCTTTTGAAGTTGCTTGCCCTCGTGCAAGCCATATATATTGAAATTAATCTTGGGAAAATTCTCTATACATGCTTTGTGGTCATGGAGCCTTGGGCAGACATGGGAGATCTGTCCATTCGGCGTCCGAACCGATCAAATTGGCGGTCACGGGGCATGACAACTCCATTAGCTAAGACCTTCCGGAAGTGTAGTTATGGAAGTACCTCGATTATTTTAGCTCCTTTATGCCTTTAGTTAGGGTAGCTCGATTATTCTCATCTCATGCTTACTAAAGGGGAATAGTTTGATCATTTTCGGTTTCCCATGAAGGTTAGTAAGGACCAAACCCTAAAGTTGGTCAAGGTTGTTGGATATGACATTGATAGTTTTTTCTCTAGAACATAATGCATGAATATTAGGCATCGTTGACAATTTTATAACTTGGTAGACGCACAGCAATGGCATCTAAATATGTATGTTCTTTATCATGCTTAGTACGTAGTAGTTTTATTCATCTTACTTATCTCCTACTTATGTCTCCTTTGGATCGAGTGTAGAATGCCATTTTTGGTGGTTGCACCCTTTAAGAACTTGAAGTTGTCTCCTTTAGATCGAGTATAGATTGCCATTTTTGGCGATTGCAACTACAACAAAAACTGTATATAGCGACACTTTTAAATATCGATGCATGTCAAAAAAAAGTGCAGCTGGCTAAATTACCAACACTTTTTAAAAGTGTTGCTATATATAGGGTCGCTATATGTAGGATCGCCTTGATGTTTGGCACCCACTCCTTCAGCAACCTATGGCGGAGGGATACGTGGCGATTGTAGCCTTCTACGGTCCCTTCGAGATCATCGCGGCTGAACTCCAACTGCTGGAACCTTACCTTGTCAGCTGCGGCGGCGGAGGAGGAGAAGAAGAGATGGTGATCATTTTTTTTCTTCCTTTTCTATTTGTAATCGGGCCGAGTGGGCTAGGTGAAGTTGGTTGAGTAAAGGAACTTTTTGTTTTTGATTGGATTGAATTTTATATTTAAGTCTTACTAGATTTTTTTTAAATGTTTGGCATAAATTGGACACTTCGACAAAAGTGTCCCCAAAAATGTGTCCGTATAATCTAATTCACTTGTAGGGCACCTTTTAAGAACTTGAAGTTCTTACTCCTTTATTGTTGACATTTTTACAGAGCCATCAATCATCTATGAGACGCACAAGCGCGGCAAGAGTTGCGTGAATCAGATAGACCACTACCTAGCTACATCGGCCTAATGAAGGCACCATCTTGTAAGAGAGAAAAATTATTTTCTTTTTTTTTTTTTGAGAGAGATAGGTAGCACGCTACCCGCTTCGTTTATTTCATCTAGAAATAAACTTAGCTGAAAAAGTTGGATACTAGTTATAAAAAATCATAGTAACTAGTGTAGTGACCCACGCGATGCGGCGGGTAGATATATATTATAATTTTTTAAAATTTATTCTATAAGTTATTTTGTAAAGAGTAGAATATATTTACTTTAAAAGTTTTAGTAAATTTAAAGTATATTGAAAAGTATGAAGAATTTTTTTTTTGAATATTCTAATTTCTAACACTGAAGCGTCACGATAAGTATCGAACTACATTTATTTCCGATAACTTTATATAGATACCTTATTATATAGTTAGTGACGTATAGGTTTAATTAGAAACAATATAAAATATATTTAGTAAACAAATTCCAACTTATTCACTAGATTGCATTAAGTATGGCGTTAGGCTGCATCNTTTAGCAAACAAATTCCAACATATCCATTAGATTTCGCTAAGTATAGAGTTAGGTTACGTAATAGTTAATCATTTCAAAAATTCTAAACCCGAATGTAAACAAATCTATCAAAATTAGCAACACAATCAAATTATTATATAATGGAGAAAATATGATTTGTAAACAAAAATAAACATAAAAACTTATAACATGGAACCAAAATAATGAAAACAAATATTAAAAAAAATATAGAAATGTTAAAAAAAATATTTACCTCAAATTGAAAAAGTCTGGAAAAAGAAAAAAGGCCCATAAGCCACAAACCATGTTAGATGGCAAGTAAATAGATACGGGAGATAACAAATCGTACAATGAAGCAATAGGCAATGCACCCCCATTTCAACCATGACATGGTGAGAGTTGTTTAAGAAGAATTTCTCTATGAGTGGAGAGAATATAGCTTTTGGTCCTTCTCTGGAAATATATGACTTTAAATTTAGCAATGACTCATATAGTAGAGGCTCAAATGGATCCTTACCATATATATATCCATTTGTTCTGCAACATATGAACATCTATTAGAAAAACCTGACTTTAAACATGAATCGTAAAGCTACAAATTTTGTTCTTTCTTTTCAAAAAATCAGAGCAAAATAAACCACATACTATGGAGCAAAGCATCAAAGATAGGCCTCGAGGAAATGAACCACTGTTATGCTCTCTAAGGGAGAACTCAATCGTGTTCATGGAAGCCTCCACAGCATCGAGTGCAAAACCTTCCTCTACTAGACTCTTAAAAGTATTCACAATTAATTCTTCAACTTTACGAACGTCGTCTTTGGAGAGACCATTCATTCCAACGGAAAATATGGGTTGAGGAAACTCATTTCCAATTCCATTACCAATAATATCATCTCCAAAGCCACTTTCCAGTAAGATCTTTCTCAGGGAAGAAGCGGGCGTCCGAAGCAAGAGATGATTCAAAATGCGAAGTTTAAGGTCAGTTTCTACATCTAACATCTCTTCAGATAAAAGCCATGATAGATATATCATGTATTTCCTTGCAAAGTCACCTTCTTTGCTGACAGGATATCTCTCAGTAATTCTCTTTGGTGTTTTGAACATTTTTTGATATCGAACCTTCAATGTTTCAGCAGAATCTCCTTTGAATAGATCAAGGTATACTGAAATCAGAAAGAAAAGAAGATTGGAAAAGAATTGTTTAGTCACAGAACAAACATTTAGCTAGAGTTAGTTTGCTAAATTTTAGTACTTGATTCCCAATCTTGTAAAACACCACATATACATGAAAAGATATTTAAAGTTGTCATATTGTCAACCACCTGGAGAAAAGTAATTTCTAACCAGCTAAGATACGTAATCGTTCATTTGGATCATCATCTCCATAAAACCATATCTTAGCATTGCTAGGTTTGTAGTGTTTACGGTGGAATTCCTGAAAGAAATGTCGAGCATATTTTAAGCATCCTCACACTGAAAAGATCATACATGCAGTAATGTAATTAACAGTATTTGAAAGACCTTGAACAACTCTACGGATATTTCAAAATAATTATCAAATATCGACCCACATACCCTTAATAAAACAAAGATGCTCCTCCATTCAATGTTATGATTAATTCCGCCATATAGCAGCCGCATTCCATAGCAGTCAATTGCAGAGTTCCAATTTTAATCTTCATGCTCATGGTAAGCCCGACCTCCATTCCTTCATCTTTACCCAGAAGCAGGATCATTAATTACGTTTTTATTAAAATATGTATACAATATAAGCGCGCAGGCATGAAGAAGGGAAACAAAGAAGTAAATGCCAAATATCAATGGCTCTTATAGTGAAGCTCAGCATAGTCAAACTACGGAAGAGAATATTGAGTAAAAGTAAAAACACATGACTACTATGATCATTAATCAGATAATGAATGTAAAAAGGGTGCAATTTGTTTACAGATGCTACGAAATAAAAAATGTGTGCTAAAATGTTACCTCTAAATTTCGGACGGAGGGGTCGGTGAGGGCGTGGCCGCGCGAGGGCGGAGCCGCCGCGGAAAGCTCGTCGGGCCGCCAGAGCCTCATGGTCTCGTCGAGTGAGCCTGTGAGGAGGAGCGCGGGGCGGGAGTTGGTGGCAGGGACCCACGTCGCCGCCCAGATCGACTCGTCGTGGGCGTTCTCCACCGATCTGAGCCTCGCAAGCTTCGTGGCCGCACCCCACCCCCCACGATCGAGAGAGCTAGGGTTTCGAGGAAGGGGAGAGATCGAAGGGATAAAGGGGATCGAAGAAAAGGGGCGGAGAGGAGACGAGAAGAGGAGAGATAGGGGGAGCAACCGGATCGAAGCGGCGCAAGGAATAATAGGTGCTATCGAAGAGGCGGGGGGTACAAAGTGGAGACGCGTAAGGAGATGAAGCGGTGGATTCAATTAAGCTAAGACTTAAGGTAATTATGCCACATGGATTCAATTACAGGGATTAATAGGTTTATATAGATAACTAGTCTAACTCTTATACTTTATTGTCCATGATTTTGTAGGTATCATACGGGTTGTTGTGTGCTAATGCCCTGTGCGAGTTAGAAAAATCCTATCCATTCGGCAGGTTTGTTGCACGCGCCTGGAAAGTTCCCACAACATAACATTAATTTTATAATTCCACTACAAAATAACAAAATGTGCAAATGTAGGCTTCCTCAGGTATTGCCTTTTATTTGTTAAATAAAATATTCATACAAAAAAGTATATAATCGGATCGTAGATTACTCACAATCATTGCATCAATGATGTTCTAACCAATAACAAAAAAGTAAAAACTGCAAAATTTTATTTTTTGCTTCTTTAGAGAGTCAACACACAATCTATGTTGCATCACAATCGAGTCAAACATAAATAAGAATAAAGAAGTCCATTCGACGGCATGACTGGGCAAATCTGTTTATGGCCCAAAAACCTCCTCCTTACACAGTGGGCAGATCTGTTTCAGCAACAAGTTGAAAACTTTAGATCTTACCATGAATAAATTGCTCTATTCACATTACAATAAATACACAGGGCTTGTGAAAGTTGATAATGATCCAAATTCTCAAAGAAGAAGAAGAAGAAAGAAAGAGAAAACTGAGCTATAACTGATCACTTATTTATTTATTTAGACTGTCAAATGGTTAGACCAGTAATTAATGGTTTTATACAAAGATAATATTTGAAATGAGCATATGCATTGATTTAATAACATGATGCAAACAGATTATAAAATTTGTAATTTGTCTAAGATATATACGTAAGATTGCTCCATTAAATCAAAATATATGTCAAAAAAAAAAAAAAAAAACTTTCCAAGATGATTATGGTATTTCATTTTGTTGTTGCTTACACTAAAAAGTTTTGCTTAGGTTAAACTCTGCGATCATGATGTTATTCCATTGAAACCTTACAAGAACCTATATTGATATTGTAGCGCAATAGAAAAGAATTTACGTACCTTGTTGATCTTCAACCATGGAGTTATACAGTCTGCATGGTAAACATGATTACACGGTCGTAAATATATTCGCCATTGTCCGTTTCTATATTCTGACAAACAGATTGCGCATCTGCAGTAAGAAAAGACCATTATCAAAAGGGAATGAAGTACCAAACAAACAATCCATGTAAAACATAAATATTGCAACAAAAGATTAATTCAATTTAGTAAAAGTTCACAGAAGCACAACATCCTCAAGCGTCCTAATAATATCATCAAATTTATACTTTTTATTGATCACTTGTATTCCGGATCAGTGGGTTCACCCGCAGAACATGCACAAGAAAGGCCACCGGAATTTCATATTTCATTCTTGAAACTAAAATACATGACAACTCCTTTTAATTTAAACATCATCATAATTGTATCTGACAGAACTCAAATTAGTAGTGAAAATAAAAAAAAAAAAAAAAACTATACATAAACCTTGTAACATTTAAAATATTTGGACATTCCAATCTCAACTTTTCAAACTTGATTTACATAAACCTATGTTTAAGTTAGACAATAAATAATGAATGTTCAAGTAACTTAATAGATTCTGACTGTATTTGGTATACAATTTCATGCTTAATATTGATGCATGATAAAATATTGTTTTGTCATCATAACTTGACTGATCTCCAAAATTGGTTTAAGAGTTTTATATTGTTCCCGACAATTATGAAAGTGTCTACAATTGAAGTAATGCTGGATGCTAATAATGGATATTACAACTGATCTCGGAGGATCTAGCAAGATAGTCAAGTTTCACGTAGGGACAGACATCAGCGTCCTTAATTTAGAGGGCAAATATTCCCCATAGGGCTCCAATTGAGGAGACGATCTTATCTTCGCACTTCCAGATTGAAGAGAAATAGATAGGTTGGCAACCAAATTTATTCTAAAGCTTTGGAGCATTTCGCTGAGAACTCCAAAGTTGCAATCAAAGTTAGCTAGGCCTTCAATTTATAGAAACATTGACCATGAATAATTTCTTATCCATAAGAAATAAGAGTTTGTTCTAAGTCGATTTTGATGCAATTAACTCTTTCGAGATATGATGTATGAATATCTTTTTTTTCCCTAAAGAATTAGGAGGCTGTTTTAAATCAATTTTCATATAGAGATACACTTTTAAGATATAATATAAGCGGTTTGACCTTATATAAACTGAAGATACAAATTTCGAGAACCATTGAAGATTCTTGATTTTGTGCCGCCTTAGTAGAAATAGGACTCAAGGCCTTATCTACAGAACCCTTTATAATCAATTGTTAATAAAATGGATTAATGGCACCATTAGTCCCCAACCTTTTCACCTTTTTTTCACTTTACTCCCAACCTTTTTTTTTTTTTTGTGCAATCTAGTCTCCAACCTTTTCATTACAATTAGGTTCCAACCATTAAGAATGCTGTTAAAATTGACGGAGTGCGCAATGTCAGCGCCAACACCTACGTGGCTTCTCTAGCCACCAAAGGAAAAAAAAAAAAAAAGAAAAAAAAAAAAAAAAAAGAAAAAGATGAAAAGGTAGGGGAACAGTTGTGGAATTGAACTTAAAATTTTAAATTTAAACAAAAAATTTGAAATTAGGATTAGAATTAGAATTTAAATCCAGTATTTTGATTTAAAATAAATTAGAAAATTTGCATTAGAATTCAAATTTTGAATTTGAATTTTCATTTCAAATTTTAGAATTTAACATTCATATTCGGAATCAATATTAATTGACTCTAAGTTTGAATTCGAACTCATAATCAAAATTTGAATTTTAAATTTAAATTTTAAATCTAAATATGACTTTCTTATTTGAATTCGACAACTCAATTACATTTCAAAATTTAAATTCAAAATGAAAAATTGAATTTGAATTTAAAATAGTAAATTCTAAATCTGAATGTGAATTTCGATTGATATTTGAATTAAAACTATGAATTTGGGATTTGACTAAAATTTAGAGTCAATATTTTTTCCAAATACCAAAAATAATTTTCAAAATTTATAATCAAAATTCAAGTCTTATTTTATTGTCAAATTTAAAATTTGAATTACAATCAAATTTCTAATTGAAGTTAAATAAAAAATTGTAGCTATAAATTCAAATTTTAATTTTTAATTTTTAGATTTTTCGTTTAAATTAAAATTTTAATTCTAATTGCATCATTGATCTCCAACCTTTTCTCATTTTTTTCACTTTGGTCCCTGGCGCTGACGTAGAACAATCAGTTTAATTCTAATTGCACCATTGATCCCCATTCTTTTCAAATTTTTCTCTCTGGTCCCTAGCACTGACATTGCGCAGTTAGTCAATTTTAATAGCCCTTTTAACAATTGAAACCTAATTATAATGAAATGAAAAGGTTGGGGACTTGATTGCAAAAATAAAAGGTTGGGCGACCAAAGTGAAAAAAAAAAAATGCAAATTAAGTTAGAGATCAACAGTACAATTAGCCCTAATAAAATTGAGCAATCTTCCACTCCCAAGCTTCTTTTATGGAGATCATAGATCAGCATCAACATACGGACCTTTATTTAGATATCTTCTTACACATCTCAAAAAACTATCTACCTTAGAATCATACTGAATAAGATATTCTAGCATCCAAAAGGTCTGAGTGAGTTGATAGTTATGCTCCGAATTACTAATTTGCACAAAACAGGATGTAGAACAGACAAACATAGGAAACTAGTATATAGCGTACGTTGTTCAAAAACATGAAAGGATATATGGAAAATAAGAACTTCAGATATATTAAAATTGGTAAGTTTCTAGATAGCAGAATATCTACCTATGATGTACGCAATAATTCAGATACATGAATATGGAAGGAACTAGTTGAAACATACTTGTCATTATTCCGTTCTCTTGAGAAGAAGCCACGCTCATACTTTTCAATCGGCAAGTAGGAGATAACCTCATCAGATAATCCTCTACTTTCATTGCCTACTTCTTCCACTAATGATGCTCTTTCCTTCAATAGCAAAAGAAATGGCTTATCTAATTTAGAGATATATAGACCAAAACTATGAAGTTCACAAAAAAATATGCAGAAGAATCGAGCTATATAACTCCGTTTGTAAGTTGTTTTCGATGATGGGACATCTGATTCGACGATTGGCTCCGCTAGATATGATCTACACTATTAGAACTATTTAGAAATCAAAATTTATAATTTTTTGATTTCATTTGCCTAGTGAACAAGTAGCCTCAAAATGAACGGCTGAAAATAAAAATCTTATAAAAAATAATTATAAAAGACTCAAATTTCAAATTGAAAGTATTGTTATTGCTTTTGATGTTAACTAGAATTTTCTGTTAAAGTTTCATGTAATTTGAATTCTTCTACACCGTTGAACTTACAAACATGACATATCGGCCGTTAAAATAGTCACTTTTTAGACCCTTTGATCACTTGGTAAACGATGTAAAAAAATTATGAAATTTGTCTTCTAATTAGCTCTAATACCGTAGATCATATTTAACGGAACCGATCGTCGAATCGGATGTCCTATCATCGAAAAAATTTACAAGTACAAAGGCCTTTGTGCTTTCGAAAGCACAGGAGGCGTACTCTATGTATGTATATATATATATATATATATATATATAGAGAGAGAGAGAGAGAGAGAGAGAGAGAGAGAGAGAGAGAGTACGTCTCCTACGCTTTCGATAGGACAGAAGCCTCCGTACTTGTAAGTTATTTTCTATGATAAGGCATCCGATTCGACGACAGGTTCAATTAGGTATAATCTACGCTATTGGAACTATTTAGAAATCAAATTTTATAATTTTTCAACATCATTTACCAAGTGATAGTCTCAAAAATGACTACTTTAACGGTTGATGTGACGTGTTTTTAAGTTCAATGGTATAGAACACTCTAAATTACATGAAACTTTAATAGAAAATTTTACTTAACATCAATAGCTAGATCAATGTTTCTGATTTGAAATTTGAGTCTTTCATCATTTTTTATGAGATTTTTATTTTTAGCCGTTCATTTTGAGGCTAACCATTTACTAGATAAATGAAGTTCAAAAATTGTGAAATTTGGTTTCTACATATAGTTCCAATAGTGTAGATCATGTCTAACGGAACTGATATGCATTAATATTACATAAATAAAACGATTACATGATAAGTTTTTGATGTAACGCTACAAAAAAGACTAAAAAAACCAAAATGCTTACTTACGTAGTACCTTTTTAGTGTAAAGAAGTGACAAAATATGAGGAAATTTTAAATAAAAATTTTTAGTAGTAAAATAATCGATATTGTCATCGAATATGAAATTTCAACACACTAGTTTGTGTGGAAAGTCCTTAATTATCTCACTTAGGCCGGCACTCTCATAATCCATAATAAAGATCACTGAAAAGTACGTGATATTCATGTAGCGTTTGGTTCAGGTATAAGCAAGAACTAGCTATTACAGGGATAGGTACAAGTATGGGGATAAGAAAAATAGCGTTTGGATGAAAATTGGGTTGTTCTCGGGAATAAGAAAAATAGCGTTTGAATAGATAATATGGAATAAGAAAAATAGTAGGTAGTTATATATAAAAAATGGAGGTATTGGTGGGGATAGTTATACCTGGTTATTATAGGTAACCGAGAATTACTATTCTGGGGTAAAAAATTAGCGTTTGGGTATAAAGGGGGGGATAAGGGGTTATTCCACCCCTTATCCCCAATCCAAACACTAAAGGAAGAAGTAAAATTAAATTGGTATAAAAGAAAAGTCAAATTCATTTGTTTTAAACTCTAAACCGTAAACCCTAAAATCCTAAATCAATTATTAATTTTACTGGATGTCATGTACCTCATATGTCATATTATCTGGATCATTGTCATCTTGCCTCGCTACCTGCATCACAACAATTTCACAATTAACATAACATATGCAACATCTCTTGATCCCTAAAGTGTAGATTGTGAACTGCAAAAAATTTTTGATACATATATACACCTCTGCTAAGCTATTGGAAGGATTGGATTCATTGATTGGTGAGGGAGACTCCACTGCGAGAATATCGAAGATTGCAAATACAATATTAGCATGCCATAAACATTTCTTAGTATTTAGTACATATGTCCATAAAACTGAAAAATTAGAACACTTGAATTTATAGTGACTTTGTTAGATCTTTCTGATAAAAGAACGCGTGAGATGTTAAAACTTCTTCGAAAACATACAATGCCAACATTAAGAATTCTTTTCATTCTTAAAAGCATTAGTTTTAATATTTCAATGAGGGTAAATTAAACTTTATGTCCACAAACTATGAGACGTGATATTTCTATCCTCAAACTGTAATTTGTTGCAATTTCTAGCTCGATTTTTTAAATTGTTGCAATCAAGTCCTATGAACTTTTTAGATGACGTGGGAGTCATGTGGCATCTTAGTTATTGTTGCTTCATTAATAATAATGCCGTCATAACACTTCTATATTAATGACACGTCAGTATTTTGTTAATGCAGGATTTGATTGCAACAATTTAGAAAGTTGGAGCAAAAAATTGCTAGCAAAATGAAAGTTTAAGGAGTAAAGTGTAACGCGCATCATTGTTTAAGGACCAAAAGTGTAATTAACCCTTTTAACAACAACAATTTTTTCACTCTAAATAAAAAAACAAAATTCATAATTTCACTTTATCTGCAAGTTTTGATTTTTTTATTGAGGAACAACAACATTAATTAGCATTGTCAAGAATATAGTAATACTATGTTCAACGTATTACAAGTTTAAGCTAATATTACATTAGAAATTCTATCATGTTGTTAAGAAAGTAAATACATAATAGTAAAGATGATTCAAACCAAATTACCGTCAAATTCACTAGAAGAAGTATCTGAATCCCACTCTTCAATTTGAAGTTGCCTAGCTAGAGCTTCATCGAGTGATAAGTGTTCTCGAATTGTATTTGCTTGTGAAGAGTTCTCGGGGTTACCATGATTGATTATGCCCCTACTACTTGAAGCTCTAGTATGATCATTCTGAGAATTTTCAATCAGTGATTGATGAATAGACTCCTGTAATGAATAGAAAAGTCAAATTAATTTGTTTTAAACTCTAAACCGTAAACCCTGAAACCCTAAATCAATTATTAATTTTACTGGATGTCATGTACCTCATATGTCATATTATCTAGATCATTGTCATCTTGCCTCGCTACCTGCATCACAACAATTTCACAATTAACATAACATATGCAACATCTCTTGATCCCTAAAGTGTAGATTGTGAATTGCAAAATTTTTTTGATACATATATACACCTCTGCTAAGCTATTGGAAGGATTGGATTCATTGATTGGTGAGGGAGACTCCACTGCGAGAATATCGAAGATTGCAAATACAATATTAGCATGCCATAAACATTTCTTAGTATTTAGTACATATGTCCATAAAACTGAAAAATTAGAACACTTGAATTTATAGTGACTTTGTTAGATCTTTCTGATAAAAGAATGCATGAGATGTTAAAACTTCTTCGAAAACATACAATGCCAACATTAAGAATTCTTTTCATTCTTAAAAGCATTAGTTTTAATATTTCAATGAGGGTAAATTAAACTTTATGTCCACAAACTATGAGACGTGATATTTCTATCCTCAAACTTTAATTTGTAGCAATTTCTAGCTCGATTTTTTAAATTGTTGCAATCAAGTCCTATGAACTTTTTAGATGATGTGGGAGTGATGTGGCATCTTAGTTATTGTTGCTTCATTAATAATAATGCCGTCATATCACTTCTATATTAATGACACGTCAGTATTTTGTTAATGCAGGATTTGATTGCAACAATTTAGAAAGTTGGAGCCAAAAATTGCTAGAAAAATTAAAGTTTAAGGAGTAAAGTGTAACGCGCATCATTGTTTGAGGACCAAAAGTGTAATTTACCCTTTTAACAACAACAATTTTTTCACTCTAAATAAAAAAACAAAATTCATAATTTCACTTTATCTGCAAGTTTTGATTTTTTTATTGAGGAACAACAACATTAATTAGCATTGTCAAGAATATAGTAATACTATGTTCAACGTATTACAAGTTTAAGCTAATATTACATTAGAAATTCTATCATGTTGTTAAGAAAGTAAATACATAATAGTAAAGATGATTCAAACCAAATTACCGTCAAATTCACTAGAAGAAGTATCTGAATCCCACTCTTCAATTTGAAGTTGCCTAGCTAGAGCTTCATTGAGTAATAAGTGTTCTCGAATTGTATTTGCTTGTGAAGAGTTCTCGGGGTTACCATGATTGATTATGCCCCTACTACTTGAAGCTCTAGTATGATCATTCTGAGAATTTTCAATCAGTGATTGATGAATAGACTCCTGTAAT
Source organism: Ananas comosus (assembly GCF_001540865.1). NCBI lineage: Eukaryota > Viridiplantae > Streptophyta > Magnoliopsida > Poales > Bromeliaceae > Ananas > Ananas comosus. The sequence goes on from NC_033644.1 coordinate 6,598,510, forward strand.
GAATAATCAATTAATATAACCTGATGACACTGTTGAATCGTTGGCACTAACCGTTAATTCTAAAAGCTCGAGCTGTTAGAAATACACAATCAATTCACTTAAAGGGTACAGAAACAGCGGCCACGAGTCTCGATTGTGACTCGACCCAATCAGCCTCATGCCACTTCGAACATGACTCGGCCCAACCCAGCCTCATGCCATTTCGAATATGACTCGATCCAACCCAACCTCCCGCCATATGACAGGATGCTGACCCATTTAAGCCAAGAAACACTAATTGTGAATAGGGAAGTAGTAAACTTTTTGTTCAAAAAAAAACCATTCACTCTCAGTATAGATTATCTTACAATTCTCGATAATCAAAGAAAAAGAGGCTTGACAGATTGAAAGGTCGCGAATTAAAAAGACATTAGAGTCTCAAATATATTTTATCTGTTTTGATTCAATCCAGCTTAGAAGAAGTAAGAGAGTATTGTATTTTAGTTCGTTGCTTACGAACCATAAGCATAACTGTCATGACGAAAGAAGCTAATAAGACATGTTCTACTCCCTTGAGAACAGGACAGTAGTAATTCAGTTGATTGGACTTGAATTTGCTAAAGAGAAAAGCACTCAACAAGTCTGCTTTAAAAACCTAGCCTATATTGGCAATATAGCAAATTTAAGACAATGAGACCTCTCTTGATAACTGCTGAAGGAATAAAATGATGCACACATCTGTATCAAAACCCCCTTGGTCGAAATTTTTCATTAGCATGTTCATTTAATTATCAACCTAAAAGCAGCCTTTCAAACTACAACAGTTAGATTCATATCTACTAATAGATAGTAAATAACACTTTACAAAATTAAAATATTTTACCAATCTATTACATTGAGATTTTTAAATCTCGTAGGTTTGAATAGGTCCAAACTTTGTCATTGATGATATGTTGAAGTCCTCTACCATTCTCCATGATTCCAAACTTGATTTAAGTAACCCAATCATGCATTTTTGTTTAGAGAATTTCATTCACAGAGGCAAGCAAACACACCTGATCTTGAAGAACTTCGCCGAGAGAACGATCAGCGAGATCATGTTCACTATCAAAGTGCTCTTGCCACTCATTTGTAGGTGTGTTTACATATTGTGAAACCATTTCTTGCTTTGCCTTTGTTTCAAATCCGATGGCCATGATGATCGACAAGCTTTGGATTTCAATCCGCTAATCCTGAAGCGTCACAACGATCAAATCAGACGAAGCCAACATAAATCATCGATATTATATCTAATAAATTGGAAAGAAACATCTGTTACATAATTGCAAAGTAGCATCCCCATACAAGGTGGATAAATTAGTAGCAGCTTTGTTATAGATATATGCAGAAAAGCAGCAGCTTTTGCATTTATCACTAGCAAGGAAGAAATAGAGATTTATTAATTAGATGTATAACCTGCATATCATTGACTAGTTCAGCTCTTTGTTAGAGTCAAAATTTAAATAATTTTATAAGCTATTCATATAAAAAGTTAAAATTTGCATCATATAGAAATAAGAACATGAAGAGAAACAATCTAATGATAGCATATCATATCCCACTGTTAACACCATGCAATGCTTTATTAGAGAAAAACTACATAATCCGCCTTTTTTATAAGCACAAAAATAAGAAACAAAAGTATATATAGAGCCAGAATAATGAGAGCAAAAGCAGTATTCTTTTTTTTTTGAGAAATAGGTAGCAAACTACCTGCTTCATTCATTAAGTTAAATGAACTGAGCGTACATGTTGGAAGCAGCTAAGGCTTCCGAGATACAGGCAAAAAAATGGAGGGGGGGGTGACAAGCAAAAGATGAGGGCGGAGGCAGGGGAAGAAAAGAAATAAAGAAAAGAAGAAAAGAAAGTAAGGAGCACTTTACAGCACGGCTGACCAGCTACTCATGAGTAGTTTGACACACTCTAGCGAACGAGAAGCGTTGAGTACCGATCCACGAAAGATAGAGTGATTTCTATCCCTAAATAAGAGCAGTATTCTTAAAACGCCTAAATAAGAGAGGTAACAGAACAAGTGAAGATTGGGAATTATTCAAATGAACAGTGGATGAGGGGAATTAAATTTACCAAAAAGATTGATACGGCAGAAAACAACATAGAAATAATCTTAGCAAAAAGAGAATTAATCCAATAATCAACTGATAGAGTGATTCTAGACAGCTAAAACTTTGCTTTTGTCTCTTCCTAACGTGTTTTCAATTCTTGTTGTGTAGAAACTTACAAACTGGATAACCAACATATTCAGAAATCGAAATCGGATCGGGGTTGCTTGCTTTTATGAAATTATCCTACTCTAAATAGATAAGAAACCAAACTTAAACTCTGTGATCAATCCTACTATCAGAAAATTAGACTAAGTAGTGTTAAATATAAAAATATATAAGTATCATTTTCTAACGGCTTAAGCTTTTAGAGTATAGCAGTCATTTCATATGGTTTCAGAGCAGGAGGTTCTAAGTTCAAGTCGTGTTAGACTTCTACCATTATTAATTTCCTACTATTTAATTCAAGTCCACGTTATGGGCCTTTCAAAAAAATCTCGAGTCTAGACGTGAGGGGAATTGTTAAATATAAAATATAGGTTAAGCTTTTACAGTATAACGATTATTTTACATGGTATCAGGGCAGAAAATTCGGAGTTCGAGTTACGCCAAACTCCTGGCATTAAATATATAAACAATGTCCTCTGACAGCTTAACCTTTTAGTGGACAGTTATTTCACATAGTAACTAATGCTTTGCTTTAGATATATAAATATATATAGTAACTAATGCTTTAATTGCTTTAGATATATATATATATATATATATATATATATATAGAGAGAGAGAGAGAGAGAGAGAGAGAGAGAGTAGGGCTACTATGCTATTCGGAGCACAGCAGCCCTTGTGCTCCTAACTTTCTAACCACCCATCAAGTTTGATGGGCGGTTAGAATGAGAGCGGGAGAAGATATTAGGGAGAAATTTGGTGTTTCAATTTCTCTACTCCTTAAATTTTTCTTCAATATCTCCTTCCTATCTCATTCTAACCGCCCATCAAACTTGATGGGTGGTTAGAAAGTTAGAAATATAAGGGCTGCTGTGCTCCTAATAGCACAGTAGTCCTGCTATATATATATAAAAAGTTTAGCAATTAGCTAGAAGAAAGTAGAAATGAAATTGCTTTTGGTGCACAAATTCAAGGGGAAGAAAAAAGAGGAAAATCAATAATCAATAATCTAAAAGTAATGTTAGAGATATACCTTATTTTTCTTCTGTCTCCTCCTCCCACTCCCACTCCCTATGAAGCTCCGATGCACCTTCCGAAACAAATGAGGAAGGGGTATTTATACAACCTAGTGAGAGGTTTTCTTTTTAGTGAAGGTTATGGCGATAAATGAAAGGTAAAGTTGGTGCAGTTACATTGCGGGTGCCCTTTTTTTGTTCTATTGAACTATTCAGTCAATTAAGTCAATCAATTGTAATTGGAAAAGAACGTGACGAATTTTTTAATATATTTTTATGAGCTAGTCTCCGCCGCCTTCCAAAATAGTAAAGCCTTCATATTTATAAATTACTTTTAATAATAAAACATACAATCTGACGATTGATTTTATTAGATATAATCTACGCTATTAAAACTATTTAAAAATCAACTTTTATAATTTTTTGACTTTGTTCGTCTAATAAATAAGTAGTCTCAAAATAAATGGCTGAAAATAAAAATTTTATAAAAAATAATGATAAAAGATTCAAATTTCGAATCGGAAGTATTGATCTCACTCTTGATATTAAGCAGAACTTTTTATTAAAGCTTCTTATAATTTAGATTTTTTTATACCGTTGAACTTACAAATATGTCACATCAACTATTAAAATAATTATTTTTAAAATCTTTTAATCACTTAGTAAATAATATCAAAATATTATAAAATTTAGTTTCTAAATAGTTCTAATAACGTAGATTATGTTTAACGAAACCGATCGTCGATTTAGATATCATGTTATCGAAAACAACTTACAAATACGAAAACCTCTCTACTTTCGAAACCGTATGAGATCTTTCTCTATTTTTCTCTATGAAATAATTAGGAGCGACTTATTTATTTGATGTCGGCAAGTAATTAACGATTGCAACAGGTTCTACAACGATAGAATAACAAAAAAAAAGATAAATAATTAAAAAGATCGCTTTCACCATTGGTCCACGAACCTATTTTCTTTTTTCGTCCACAACTTTTTAAAAAAGTTTTGGCAATCAAATTGCTCCTTAATCTTAAGAACTAATCGCACTATTAGTCCCTACTTTTTATTTATTTTTCTACTTTAGTCCTTAACATCTTCTCCCGTATACGTCCCCATCCTGTTAAACCCAATCTTACTACACACCCTTAATATCATAATCCGTGCTTAAGACCACTTCAATCCCACACACGACGCCTATTGTTCTTTTAAAAAAATTAGTACAAGGATTGATCGGAGAATTATCGAATCATGACCGTGATCTATATAAAATAGACAAAATTTTATTAGAGTTAACATGGCCTATTCTGCTAAATTTAATAGGAATTCGACTGATTGGAATCTAATTACAACAAAATATAAAGATCAGCTAGGGACTTAATAGCAAAAGAAAAAAAAATCAAAAACCAAAACAAAAGTAAAAAAAAAAAAAAGAATAAACATGGGAGATCGACCAATGACATGATTAATTCTTAAAAAATGAATAAAGAAAAGTTAAAAAAAAAAAGTTCATTGTGATGGAAAATCTTGTTGACAAGTAGTGTTGAGGAAATTGTATTTGCCGACTCTATAAGCGGTCGGTGCTGACTCTTCAATGCTTGGCGCTCACGCTTGCCTTTTTCTCAGCTTTCATTTTTTTTTGACATGTCCCAATAATTTCATATTGCATAAAAATAAATAATAATAATTAGATTTAAGTAATTTCAGTCAGTGTTTAGATTCAACGAGTTATTATTGCTAGTGGGCTGAATCGTTACAACCACCACCACCACAAAAAAAAAAGTTAAAAAGTAAAAAAAAAAAAAAAAAACTCTCGTATTTGTTAAATGTGCATGTTGGAAATCTTGCTTTTGCAATTTTATTTTACATAAAAGCTGCGCTCTGAATACTAACTGTTCGTTTTGTACAGTTAAATTTAAGCAGTTTAATTATAGTTATTATATTCTGTACCTGTTTTATGGACAGTAAACTGATGATCAAGAATCAACTAAGAATGAATTAAAAGAGCAAGAAATGATTGTTAAATATAAAATGTAATTAACAATACTGTTTTCTAGTAATTTAAGTTTTTAGAAGCAAATAATTATTTCTCATGCGGTCTTGAATTCGAATTTTATTAGGCTCTTAGTTTTTGTAATTTGACGTATCGGAAAGTCTGAAGTATGAGGGGGACTTTTTGGGATGTCATTTTTTTTGTATAATTTGAAAATCATGTACAAAATTTTTAATTTAATTTTGCATATATTACTATAACAGATCCCAGAAGACGCTTCTCTACTCAAGTTTCCAACTCAAAATGCTTGAACTTATAACTGGACATTATGCCCTAAATATGTTAGCCCCGTAAATATATACAAACATAATCTTTGGCATCCAATTGTTAATTGATTCCTATTTTTCAAGATATTCTTTTATTTTTTTTTAAAAAAAAGAAGAAATTCTCAAGAGGTGCTATATATATAGAAATGAGGATGACATTTCTATCATGAAATATATTACTAAACCAATTCTGACCAGATCAATATTTTGAGAATAAGGCATTAGGGCAAATTCTAAACTTCTTTGAATATATAGTTCCGTGAGAACTTAATTGAGAAGTAATTTTACTTTTTTTTGAGGAATAGGTAGCACGCTACCTGCTTTATTAATTAAAAAAGTGAACTAAGCTACAAAGGTGAGGCAACATGGGCCTCGAAAGAGTTAAAAAAAGAAAAAGAAAAAAAAAAGAATCCTAGCGATTACAGTGGTGCAAATTTAATGACAGATAGTACTTCCATTGGTTCGTCAACAGTTTAATCTTATGTATACCCAGCAATGGGTCTGGATTGACCGATCTGAAGATCGTACCGTTCCTAGCTTCCCAGATGATCCACCAACAAGCTATTAAACCGGTTGGTCCCGAAAGTGGGGATGGCGAGTCCCTTCTACTTATCCATCTATCCCAAACGATAGTCACGTCATCACCCAAGTCCCTTGTCTGTACATTCTCCAATGCCATGACCATAAGAAATCTGAAAAACACGCACCGAGCGAATAGGTGGTCCATTGTTTCCTCCTCCATCCCGCACAACACACAGGACGTGTTACCAATCCATCCTCTCTTAAGTAGGCTGTCTGCAGTAAGGTGCCTCTTCCTGAGGACGAGCCAATAAAACACTTTCACTTTTAATGGTATACGAATCCTCCAAATCTTACTATCGCAGGCGTCCCTCGTACCCCCATCGCACAGCCCGGAATAGGTTGACATTACTGTAAAGCGTTCGTCCGAATTCCATCTCCAATGCACACTGTCTGGTCCTGTTCAATTCTAAAATTGGAGATCTCTGTCTGCATTGATGTAATGCAAGAATTTAATCGATTATCATTAGTTGTATCGCAACCCAGGATCTTGCGCCAATTCCATCCGTTAGAGAATTCTCTATGACTAATTTTACTAGGATGCATATTTAACAAGTTATGTCTCTATGCACTGTATCGTGAAATCCTAGCTATGAGTCGAATCTCTCTTTCAATCTTTACCATATATGCGCGTTATATATACACATAAATTGATGTACTTTAAGAAATGTTCTTCATTATTCAGGTTATGGAAATGACGTCCTTTGTGGACCGTTCAGAGGATAAGGATGAGAATGAATCATGTGTGGTGCAGTTCTAATTAAGAGGAAGATTGGGACTAAAGAAAAGCTGATCAGTCAACAACTTGAGTAAACAACTTGGAATCTTCTAGATAGTCTTCTACTTTTTGTCGTCCCTAATTGCCCTCGTTAATTGTTTTCTCAAAAGAAAAAAAAAAAAAAAAATCCACTCTATATATTACAGATATTTGTTAGTCTCGTCATATTTTAGCACAAGAAGTGTACCATGCAGACTCATGGTTAATTTAGTGTAGCTTGAGCCAATAACAGTTAGCACAAGTCACGCTGGAGACCGCCCAATTTGGATCCACTTGGGTATGCGCCCAGACCTGTCACGCAGGCAAGACCTCCTCTACCCAAATGAAACATTAGTGCGTATATATATATATTAACCTGTACATATGTATGTATATGATATATATGTTTATATAAATATCAGGGCACAGCTACTAAATTCAACATTTAACTTGAATGAAACTTCATTTAGTTCACAACATTTGGTTCACAAAATTAAAATATTGTTGTAGTGTTTGGTTGGGGTTAACAAACAATCCCACCCTAATTTACTTTTTAAATTCAAATTTTAAATTATAAATTTATATTTAAAATTTAAAATTTTAAATTTTTTAAATTTAAAANTTTTATATTAACAATCATAGCGGCAAATAGCATAACAGATCAATTTGATATTATTGAATATATGTTAATAAAACACGGTTTTCTAATAGCTAAAATTTGTAGAAATAAAATTTTCTTTTCCACACGGGTGTTCTCGATCTAATAGCTAACATTTTTAAAGATATATGTTAATATAATAAATTTTAAATATAAAATTTTAAAATTTAAATTCAAATATAAGGGGATAGTATCATTATTTTTTATTTATAACTACCCACTATTCTTCTTATTCCATCTTATCTATAAAAATGTTATTTTTCTTATTCCTGGGAATAATTCAATTTTCATTCAAAAGCAAAATTGGTCTATTCTAGATTTAACTCTGAACTTATATCTATCTCTGGAATAACTAGTTCTTACTTACCCCCGAACTAAACTAAGCCATATGTCAGTCATTTTCTTGTTACAAAAGAGTACCACTAGATTTCGCTAGATCCTCTACTCCGTGACCTACTTGCCGCGGTCATGAGGCTCGCCGGCAGTGCTATGATCTGAAAAAGGAAAGAACCTCAGGGAATCATGAGGACTACGAAAAATTCTTATGGATGCAACCACTAAGAATTGATGCTCTATGCTCATTTGGTCTACGGGAGGCATTAGTAGGGAGAATGATGCTCAAAATACCGCCATGGCACTAGTTCTAGGTTTACCCATACTACCTCAGGTTTTTAATCATCTAGATGATTGGTTATGTCTACTCTAAACCTCATGGAGAGGCGAGAGAGATCGTATTGCTCTATAATCGATTAACACACACACCTCATGGAGAGCCAAGGGAGATCGGCACGCCAGTCCATAATGGGAGTCGAGGGAGATCGACCTTCCTAATGCACATGCAGGAGTCGAGGTATGATCGACGCTCTTGTGACACTTCTAGAAGGTCGCAATGCTCGAAGTTGAGGGATGATCAGCACTCCAATGACATTTTCAGAAGGTCATGGCATAGCATATCATGACACTCTAAGCTCAATAACCCCTAGGATTATAACATATGTTTATTATACACAACTTGTTCTTTAGTTCAAGTCTAACGTTCCGGATCCACGAAACGCCACCACTTCGAATCCACGAAGCTTTCGATCCGAATCCTCGAATCCCTTGATCACGCCGAATTCACGACGCCGTTCATGAAGAGCATCATGATTATAGTGATCCTTCGCTTAGAGTATCGATGAAAACCAGAGAAAAAAACTCCAAGCAAAGAGTAGATCAAATCAACATATAGATATCAATTCTCAATATCTCGATTTGACCTAAAAGAGGCTTCTTTGAAGAAAATAGGTTTTGGACGAAAAACTAGCCTCTAGGGTTTCTCAAACATGAATTTTCGTGATGCTTAATGAGTTAGAGAACCCTACTACCTTATTTATAGACTTTAGAATCAATTAGAGTCGGATTAAAAAGTTTTCGGATTTTTACATTGTGTACCGGTACAAAAATAAGTTGTTACCGGTTACACGAGGACGGAACAGAAAACTGATAAAGCCTCGAAACCGGTTACAAGATCAATGTTGTACCGGAACAGTTTTGTACTGATACACTTTCAATGCTGTACCGGTACACAGTGCAGTTTCCAGATTTTGCACTGTTTCGGGTTTCACAAAGTTCCGAAGCACTTTCTAATCCACTAAACTTTTATTTTCATGATTCTAATGTCTATAGCTAAGTATGAATCACCATAACATGAAATAAAACTTACCTGAGCATCATAATTCACATCGTGAGTTATTTCTGCATTCTTCGAAGTCTTGGATTCTTCGATCTTCGATGATATGCTCCGAACCCTTCAAGACTCCGACTCAATTCACGAAACTTGCCAATACACAAATACTTAACAATCTCCCCCTTTGGCAATTTCGTGACAAAACTCACAAAATACATCTTAAAAGAAAAAGTGAAGTTCAATGTCATCACCAAAACATCAAACCCCTCGCGTGTAATCCAAATACAATATGAAATCCACAAATTACATCGGAACTCCTAAAACAGACTTTATGACTTAGACGCAACTAGGAGTCTTGAAGTCTTGATTTCCTTCAATGTCATTTTCCTCGAAATTTCATTCCTTCTCCTTTGTTCTTGAAGTCTTGCCTTCGCGTTGATCAATACCTATTCTTCGCGTTGATCAATACCTGTCCATCTATGCTCTCCCCCTTTTTGTCAAAAATTGCCAAAACATAGCACATAGAGAGAAAAACCTACTAAAAAGCATAAAAGTAGACATGTCATAGGTACAACCCTAAAGACAATGCAAAGATAAACAAACTAAACATCGTCCTAATATGAAAAGAAGGTAAAAACAAACTAAGCTAGAGGACGAAATCAGTCGGTGTTCTCATCATCATCATCATCTCCAGCTTCCTCTCCTCCAACATCCGGAGCACTGGTAGTCGGTGGAATAAGCGGATTTGTCGATGTCGATCTAGTATAGGTAGGAAACACATCATCGTGTCGACATCCAAGCTTCTCCAAAATCCTCTTCATGCCTGCTTCCAACCTCTTTAATCCTTTCTTAACAGCATGCACCACACGGTGAAGTGACTCTACAGTAATCACTCCCCCTGAACTTGAAGATCCCTCGTGCTCTGCATAACGTGGAGGTGCGGAACTAGAAGCTCCATGTAACTGCCCTTTTGTCTGTTGAAACATCTTCAAAGTACTTACTGACTTGACCCATGTCACTGCATCAATTAGTCCAAGGCCACGGTCATATTTCTTACACGACACGTCTTCTCCATTTTCTTGCAAAATTCGTGTGATCAATATAGGAAATGGTAGTAGATCACGTCATACCGACGACTGTATCACATGTACCATTCTTTGCCACATAAGAAATGGAATGTTGAGATTTAAACCATCTGCAAGCTCAGGGTGGCCAAGGAGATATAGAAGTACCAGTCAATCCCAGCGAATCCTTTTAGTCCCAATAGTAGGTTGAACATTGTAACAAAGAACCAGGGACAAAAGGTGATACTCAGGTCGCAAGTCCTTTGACTCCACATAGCCATGGTTTGTCCTCGTTCCATCTTTGCAAATCGCACGAACACCCGTGTTCTAGTGAGACGAAGACTAATAAATTCCTGATGTATAATGAAGACCTATGGTATCAACATGCATCCCCACAAGCTCGCCAATAGTGTGTGGGGTGACCAGAATCCTCTGCTGACGCACGTATGTCTCGAATAAGTAGGCGCCGGTCTCTTCATCCTCTGTTAGAACCTTGCCATACATGTAGAACTCCCGAATGAGTTCCACACAAAAAGGTGATCGAGCCAGAACCCGTCCAACGGGCTGAATAGGGGCTCTCTGTAGTAACCGTCCAAACTCTGGAACCTCCTGGATGAGTTCGTTGAAGTTAACATATCGTTCCGCTAAACACGATCTGCTTGAAAAAGCTTTTCGTTGTTCCGTTTGAACCTCTGCAAAATGCTTCGAGCGATGTTCACGCGCACGAGATCCACCTTCACGAATCACAGGGCCACCCGTGCTCTGCCTAGGAGGAGAACCCTTTTTCCTATGTGAGGTTTCAGTAGCTATGCCTTTGCCTTTGTCAAAACGACTTGTTGGTTCTTCTGCCTCCTCGTGGGAGCTCGCCTGATAATCCGGATCAGAGCCCGATGACTCGTCAGCAGTATGAGTTCTTTTAGAAGCCCCACGACGGCCTCTACCACGACCACGACCACGCCCCGTGACCATAAGCACCAGCAGAACCAAAACGAGCGAGAATGTCATTTTTCCTATACAAAAATAACTTTGCATGAACATTATCTCAATAAAAATCCGTAAAAATAGTGAAACAATTTCTAACAATATTAGAATGCATAATAACACTATTTCTAACTAATTCAAGCAAGATTTTTCATCAAAAAATGGCATTCCATCAAAAATCCCGAAATTCCACATATAATGAGGTACAGATCACAGATCAGCAAAAAATAACGCATTAAAGTATGATCTAAGTGTTCTAGATCTGAGATAACATCCATAAAAACTAAATCATTGCAAAAAATTGCAACAAAAACGGATCAAAACAGAGATCTAGCTTCAACTCGGAATTTTTTCGAAAAATAGCAAAAACGGGAGTAGATCTTCAAATCCAAGCAAAATACTTACAAATCTTTGGGAAAAACGTGTGGATCTGGAAGAGAAGGTCACCTGGGATTTTAGAGAGAGAAATGAGGAGATTTGGTTTTGATTTGGGGGAGTACAAAACCCTATAACCGGTTATAAAAACGCGGTTACAGTATTTGTACCGGTACACGGTATTTTGTACCGGTACACTTTGCCAGAATGTGAAATTTTTTCTCAAAAATTCTTCAAAATTAAATTAATTTCATAAAAATTAAAGATTGTACTCCAAATATCATTACAAAGAAAATAAAATATTATAAGATTTTAAAATACATCGAAACATCAAAATTATGTTATCAAAAATAACCTAATGATTTACAATCATCAAGATGTAACGGTTAATGAAAAATGACTTATAGAAATTCGGCAAAATTGACACCAATTTGTCGCAAGACGTTCAAAATAGAGATTTAACCAATAAAACACCGGGGGTGGCTCTTTGAGCATCTTTTCATCCTACCACCTTATAACACCGAAAATTCTAAAATATGCAATTTTTTCAACCTTTTCGGTTAATCTATTAATTTTTATGTGGTAGCTTCACACACTTACCGAACGACTGGGATGGTAGCTCTTTCCTACATGTGGTGGTAGTTTTCACACTCCTTTTTGGATGTAACTCTTTCTACATCTTTTAAATATAGGAGTTTCTCTTTTTTTTTAATGATTCAAAACTCTCCCTAAATTAGGCAATCTCACAATTGAAAGAAATTTTGACAAATTTTAGTCTATTAGCGAATATCCATTAATCATTATCAACACACACAACCAAGATAGATTAATCACCAAGAGATCAAATTTGATTTCAAAATTTTGATGAATATATGTATTAAGAATTAACATAATAATTTATTGTCAAAATAATAAAATATGGAGTAAAACCGATAATTAATATGAATTTAATTCAAGATGAATTCCGGTTAAGGCACTTTGAAAAAATTTTAATCTTTCCAAAATAATGATTTTCAATCGTCTCCTTTCTCAAAGAAAATTTTTTAAATTCCCATTCATCCTTCTCAAAACAAATTTCAAAGAATAAAGATAAATACCAAAAATCATTTGAACATGTAATGTAATGAATAATAATATGCAATAAGCACCAATCAAAGGATTACATTAATAAAAACAAACTAAGACGAAGAACAAGAAAAAATATCACCTTTCCGAATCCAAACTTGTCGGATTTTGTGTTGTCTCGGCTTGTCGACGTTAGGCACGGTTTGCTTCAACTTTAGATCAACCGTCGGTCGCTTCATAGCTTGTGGCTTCGGTTGGGCTTGACTTTGTGCGCTAGAACTCCGGTTTCCTTGAGGTGCTCGACTAGATCGACTTTTCTTTTGATTCCGTAGGAGATGTCGAGTTTTAGATGATGTCGATTGATTTTTCTTTGTCTTGTTCGGGCAACTCTTTTTTATGTGTCCTTTTATGCCACATTTATGACACACCTTTTCTTTTAAAGTTGTTGAGACTTTTGATGCCGATTTTAGATCCTTCTCAACATATGTCCTTTCGTATCTAAGGCCAAGCTTGTTCGTTTGACCCAATCCAAGCATGTGATCCAATTTCTTTGATCCCGAAGAAAACTTTTGAATGTCGGATTGAAGTTGACGAACTTGATTGTCAAGACTTGATTGGATGTAAATGTTTCCTTGAATTGTTGCTCCAAAAATCCAACTTTGTCTTTATAAGATTTGATCGTTGATTCCGTTTCATCAAGCTTCTCTTGGAGGATCGAATTGTTCTTCAAATTTGATTCCCTTTCCTCCTCAAGAGTCTTGTTTGTAATCCTCAAATTGTTATTCTCCTCTTCAAGGTCCAATAAGTGCCTCCTCAACTTCTTATTATGCTTCGCCATCTTCTTTGATTTGATAAGAAGTTGATTGTACGCTTCCGCTAAATCCTCGTCGTTTGACTCCTCCTCGCTCTCGCCATCATCGCTCGAAGTACCATGCAAGGAAGGAGAAACACTAGAATTAGTAACAATTAAGGATAAACAAACAACATTAGACGAAGGAAAGAAGTGTTAGTAAATAAAGCAAGATTTTCATTTTTTTTTTTCGTCACTTGAAGTTGATTCACTTGAAGTAAAATCATCCCAAGTTTTTACTTGCAAAGCCTTTTGTTGATAAGTTTTCTTAGAAGGACAGTCCGTTGAAATATGACCGTAGCCTTTACATTTGTAACATTGGATTTCTCCTTCTAATTCATCTTTTTCTTTAGAAGACTTTGTAGGTTTCTTATCCTTAGATTTTGAATTTGAAGAGTGTTTAGAAAAGGATTTTTGCTTCGAAGATGAAGCATTGCTTGATTTGTTCTTCTTTCGGAACTTCCGACGAAACTTCTTCATTAGGAGCGCCAATTGATGTTCAAAATCAGCAATTGAGATCTCTCCGTCGGAATTCGAGTCCTCGTCTTCCTCCTTTGTCGATTTCAATGCAATCCCTGTACTTTTAGAGAAAGACTTGTAAGAAGATTGGTTAGTAGGAAAAGTCATCTCATAAGTTTGCAAAGCACCTACTAACTCTTCGACTTTCATCTCGTCCGAATGCTTAACCGTTTCGATTGCGGCAACTTTTGCCCTAAATCGTTTCGGAAGAGTTCGAAGAATTTTTCTAACAACTTTCGAATCCGGAATTTTCTCCCGCAAGTTAGCGCATGTATTAACAACATCTTAAAGTCGCGTATAGTACTCGGTAAAGGTCTCGTTTTCTTCCATAAAAATTGAGTCAAATTTGCTCGTTAACTTTTGCAATTTTTGGACATTTACCAAGATAGTTCCTTCATGCGTAACTTGTTGAGTATCCCAAATCTCTTTGGCGGTTTCACACGCCGAAACACGAGTAAACTCCGTTTGAGATAAAGCATTAAACAAGGCATTAATTCCCTTGCTATTAAACGAAGATGACTCGTTTTCATCTTTTGTCCACTTATTTCTAGGTTTAGGGACGGTAGCATTATCGACAACTTCGGTAGGATGTTTCCAACCGAATTCAATTGCTTGCCACACTCGCTCGTCGAGTGCAATTAGAAAAGCTCTCATGTGAACTTTCCAATAGGCATGATTTGTGCCATCGAAGAGAGGTGGTTGATTAATGTTACCGCCTTCGGCCATTAGATACCAATATATCTAGATCCTGCTCTGATACCAATTGTAAGTTTTGAGGAGCCCTATGATCTATCTAGATTGTATCAAACACCTAGAGGGGGGTGAATAAGTGTAACGGCCAAAAACCACAAATCTCAATGCGATAAAAATAAATACGAAAAATAAAAATCACACTGAGATTTACGTGAAAAAACTCCAACTTGGAGTAAAAAACCCATGGGACCAACACGGAAAAAAATAATTCACTAAGAGAAAAAATTACAAGGTGATTACCGACTCCACGGACTCGACCTTTCTTAACCTCCTATGAATCTCGCGCAATCCTCCGGGTTATCCACGCCCTCACGTTCGAATCCACGAACGCCAAGTTCCGAATCCACGAAACACCACCACTTCGAATCCACGAAGCTTTCGATCCGAATCCTCGAATCCCTTGATCACGCCGAATTCACAACGCCGTTCATGAAGAGCATCATGATTATGGTGATCCTTTGCTTAGAGTATCGATGAAAACCAGAGAAGAAAACTCCAAGCAAAGAGTAGATCAAATCGACATATAGATATCAATTTTCAATATCTCGATTTGACCTAAAAGAGGCTTCTTCGAAGAAAATAGGTTTTGGACGAAAAACTAGCCTCTATGGTTTCTCAAACATGAATTCTCGTGATGCTTAATGAGTTAGAGAACCATAATACCTTATTTATAGACTTTAAAATCAATTGGAGTCGGATTAGAAAGTTTTCGAATTTTTACATTGTGTACCGGTACAAAAATAAGTTATTACCGGTTACACGAGAACGGAACAGAAAACTGATAAAGCCTCGAAACCGGTTACAAGGTCAATGTTGTACCGGAATAGTTTTGTACCGGTACACTTTCAATACTGTACCGGTACACAGTGCAGTTTCCAGATTTTGCATTGTTTCGAGTTTCACAAAGTTCCGAAGCACTTTCTAATCCACTAAACTTTTATTTTCATGATTCTAATGTCTATAATAAAGTATGAATTACCATAACATGAAATAAAACTTACCTGAGCATCGTGATTCATATCGTGAGTTATTTCTGCATTCTTCAAAGTCTTGGATTCTTCGATCTTCGACGATATGCTCCGAACCCTTCAAGACTCCGACACAATTCACGAAACTTGCCAATACACAAATACTTAACATAGGAGGTCGGGTTTGATGTAACTCGAAGGTAGGGAATTGCTAATTCCTGAGTGTCTGTATCAGGATTAACTGAGTTTAATATATTTTTCACTCTAATTATATATGCTGGAGTGAGAATCTAACTAAGCCCTAAGGTATTGTGGTAAGGTTCGTCGGATTTAATTTCAATGAGCTCTAAGTATATAT
This sequence comes from Ananas comosus, assembly GCF_001540865.1. Taxonomy (NCBI): domain Eukaryota; kingdom Viridiplantae; phylum Streptophyta; class Magnoliopsida; order Poales; family Bromeliaceae; genus Ananas; species Ananas comosus. The sequence goes on from NC_033644.1 coordinate 6,614,681, forward strand.
ATTAGAGCTCGACCGGATAAGGATTTCACTCTAGATAGATGTGCTAGAGCAAAAAGTTGACTAGACCCCAAGTGTATGTATTAGGACTAGTCGAGCTTGGCTTGACTCCACTCTAGGTATATGTGCTAAAGTAAAAATGGTTGACTAGACTCTAAGGATATGTATTAGTGTTAGTCGGATGAACTCTAAGTATATGCATTAGAGTTCGAATAAATTTGATATCATTTGACTGAATTCTAAGTATATAATTTAGAACTTTGTCGATTTGGAGATGGTTTTGCCTTAGTATATGTGCTAAGGCGGGTGAGGTTGATTTAACCCTAAGTACATGTATTAGGAGTAGTCGATATTTGATTTTTACTCTAGATATATATGCTAGGAGTAAAAAGGTTCATGATGAACTTGGTATGATTTGGTTCATGAACTTGATGCATGGTTCGTGACATTTGGGTATTAGTGTATAGGATTTGAAGATGATTTGGTTCATGAGGTTAAGGTATAGTTCATGTGGTTCATGAGGTTTGGATGAGGTTTGGTATGTGAGGTTTGGATGAGGTTTGGTATGTGGTTTATGGTTTGGTTCATGGGGTTTGGTATGGTTCATGGATTTGGTGTATGGTTTATGGATATGGTTTATGGATATGGTTTATAGTTCATGAACTTGGTTCATTTGGTTCATGAACTTGGTTCATAGATTTGGTGTATGGTTTATGGATATGGTTTATGGATATGGTTTATAGTTCATGAACTTGGTTCATTTGGTTCATGAACTTGGTTCATAGATTTGGTGTATGGTTTATAGTTCATGAACTTGGTTCATGGTTCATCGGATATGGTTCATGAACTTGATTTATGATCCATGAACTTGGTGTATGGTTTATGAGGTTTGGTTTATAGTTCATGAGACTTGGTTCATGAACTGGGGTATGGTTCATGGGATATGGTGTATGGTTCATGGAGTTTGGTTTATGGGATTTAGTATATGAACTTGAGTATGGCTCGTGGTGTTTGGTTCACGAATTTTGGTTTATGGCCTTGGTGTATGGTTCATGAACTTAGATATGATTCATGGGATTTGATTCATAAATTTGGGTATGGTTTGAGGTGTTTGGTTTACGAACTTGGTTCATAGTTTATGGGATTTGATTCATGAGGTTTGGTTTATTGTTCGTGGTGTTTGGTTCATGAACTTGGTTTATGGGATTTAGTTCATGAACTTGGGTATGGTTCGTGATTGGTTGGAAAATATTTTGGAAGTTGGTTGGAAATTTAAATGGAAGATATTTTGGGAGTTGATTGGGAATTCGAATGGGAGATATTTGAGAGTTACTTAGGATTTGAATTTTGAAGATAATTTTTAATTGGATATTGAATTTTAGGATGTGGATATGGACCGTCATTTGTTGGGCCTACTTTGATAAAAATTGTTGGGCACAAATAATGAGGCCCGAATTATTGCATAGGCTTAAAATTTTAACGGGCTTTCATAAGGCCCACCAACTCACATTTATTAATGGGCCTATTGTGGATTTAAATTATAATTATTGACCCCAAAATTTCATGGTCGACATGAGACCTATTAGGATTGTGTGAGTTCGAATTTAATCGGTTTTAATTATGATTAGGATTACTTTACCCCAATTTATTTATTTATTTATTTTTTACTTCAAACAGCTAAACCAAACAATAAGCCAGTTCAACCTAAATCATACCGGGACAGAACTATATGTCGATTCGACACAAACTACACACTTGAACCGAACCAAGAACCAGTTTGATCCCAAATCAAAAAAAAAAGGGCAAGCTCAACACAAACCGAACCACATGAGGATCGAACCAAACCAAACCAAGCATAAACCGGTTCATTCTAAAGCGAACTTGGAGAGAGCAATAAGTGATTCGGCCCAAACCAAATGCAAAAGGGTTCCAAGCCAAGGCGAACCACAAGAGCTCAGCCTGAATCAAATGCAAACCAGTGTCGAACCAAACCATAAAAGATTCTATCCGATTCAAACTGAAGTATAAGAGGGTCCAAATTGAGCCAAACCATAGGGGGTTGACCCAAATTAAATTCAAAGGGATCTCGAACTACATCATAAGAGTTCGACCTAAACCAAGTCCCAACGGGTCCTGAACCAAAGCATAACGGTCGGCCCAACCAAACTCGAAAGGGATAAACCAAGTGAAAACCTAAGGTGGTTGAACCCTAAATCAAATACAAAAGGTTCAAGCCAACTTGATCTGAATCCAATCCAAGATCCAAAGTCCACAAATAAAATTCAAAACCTAAAGTCCACAAAGAAAATCCCAAAATTCAAAATTCACAAATAAAACCCATGAAACCCAAAATTCATAAATAAAATCCAAAACCCAAAGTCCACAAATAAAACTGAAAACCCAAAGTCCACAAATAAAATCGAAAACCTAAAATCTACAAATGCAGCTAACGACCGCAAAGTCGTTTAACTAAACAACCAAATTCAAATGACCGCAAAGTCGTTAAACTAAATAACCCAAATTCATACGACCGCAAAATCGTTAAACTAAATCCAAATTCAAACGACTACAAAGTCGTTAAACTAAACAACTAAATTCAAACGACGGCAAAGCCGTTAAACTAAACAACCCAAATTCATACGACCGCAAAGTCGTTAAACTAAACTAAGCCCAAATTCAAACGACTGCAAAGTCGTTAAACTAAACAACCAAATCCAAACAACTATAAAGTCGTTAAACTAAACTCAACTCAAGCCGACCGCCATGTCGATAAACTGAGCTACTCAAATCAAGCCGATCGCCATGTCGTTAAACTGAGCTACTCAAATCAAGCCGACCGCCATGTCGTTAAACTGAGCAACTCAAATCAAGCCAACCGGCATATTGTTAAACTGAGCAACTCAAATCAAACAGACCGCCATGTCGTTAAACTGAGTTACTCAATTCAAGCCGACTGCCATGTCATTAAACTAAGCAACTAAACTCAAACTGACCGCCACATCCTTAAACTTAGCAATTCAACTCAAGCCGACCACCATGTCGTTAAATTGAGAAACTCAACTCAAGTCGACCACCACGCCGTTAAACTGAGCAAATCATGTCAAACTCTTTATGACTGTCAAGTCGTTAAACTGAACAAATGAACGTCAAGTCGTTAAACTCTGAACAAATGACCGTCAAGTCGTTAAATTGAACAAATGACCGTTAAGTTGTTAAACTGAACGAATGACCGCCAAGTCGTTAAAATGAACAAATGACCGTCAAGACGTTAAACTGAACAAATGACCATCAGTCGTTAAACTGAGCAAATGATCGTCAAGTCGTTAAACTGAACAAATGACCGTCAAGTCACTAAACTGAACAATGACCGTCAAGTCGTTAAACTGAACAATTAATAACCGTCAAGTCGTTAAACTGAATAATAACCGTCAAGTCGTTAAACTGAGCAAATGACCGTCAAGTCATTAAATTGAACAAACGACCGTCAAATCGTTAAACTAAACAAATGACCGTCAAGTCGTTAAACTGAATAAATTACCATCAAGTCATTAAACCGAATATTCAACTGTTAAGTCGTTAAACTAAGTAAATCAATTTCAAAATTAATTTGACCGTTAAGTCGTTAAACCGAACAAATCAATTTCAAAATCAATTTAACCGTCAAGTCGTTAAACTAAGCAAATTAATTTCGAAATTAATTTGACTGTCAAGTCGTTAAACTAATTAAACCAAAATTAACTCTTCTTGACTGCCAAGTCGTTAAACTGAGCAAACAAAAATTAAACTCTTCTTGTCACGCCCCGGGGCCGATTTAAAAGCCATTACCATTTTTAAAACTCAGAGTCGCGGAAGATGTACCAAAATTTTTTTTTTTTTTTCAACCTCGCCCACGTGACGTACAGACCCGCCACAAATACAAAGTTCCTCTATCCACTCGGGCAGAGTCTCCTTTATATTTGCACGGCGTACCAACGAATACAACAGGATCACAACCACAACCTACATTTACCAATCAACAACCAATTCATGATATGCATTTTCATCCAGCTAACAATCCTTAGAAATGATGCATGCCTCTAAGCACTCCTTAGGCGCTGGATGATGCGATGCACAGTACAACAATCATCCTATTTAAAAGTGCTCCCCACACGGAAGCTTTTGTTTTTAAACTCTAATTCATTCATCATGAAAATCATTCGAAAATCTTTTTAAAACTGTTTCGCACAAGGAAACTCTGTTTTGAAAACCAGCTACCTCGAGGGATAGAAAACCACGATATGTAAATACAAGAAAATCCGATATCCATAAAATCAACATCCAAATTCACAAACCTCAGTTCACATGCATAAATAACGAAAACATCCACAGATCTACCAAAACTAGATCACCAATATTCAAACAATCATAAAGATCAGCTAACTGAACCATTATTTAAATGACTACTAAAGGCGGGGGAAGAAATACAATCAGGGTGGCGATCGCTATACCAGACTAGCTAGATCGTCCTCTCGTCGAGCCCAAAATCCAACTCCTCGTCTATATCACCTGGGGGGGGGAATGGGGGGTGAGAAACCGCAACCATGGTTTTCTCAATGGGTACGACAGAGCCACGAAGGCAAGCCGTAATCACTGGAAACCAAAGGAGATAGATAAACAAACATAGATACTGATATATGAAAACGAACTACAGTAGCTACAACAGATAAATAAGAAGCAATAAACAAACCTGCTACTGTATAGATAACAATGCAAAGAATGCCTCAAAGTACTGAATAGAAACTGTACCCAATCTGTGCCTGCTGTATTGGTCCGCAGACCTCAAGGGCTGCCTGTCACTAACTGCACCGACCTGATCCATCCGCCCCGCAGGACGACCTATCCGGATAAGTACACCTCCGATCGGTGGCCAAACCGATCCGGTGTCATGAATACCCCCAAGTGCTGTGACTAAGTCAATGCTGGTATGCTCAAACAAGAACCCAGCTAAAGTCGGTGCCTAGGCCGAAGCCAACAAGGGCGTACAACGCCGAACTGTAATAGATGCTAGGGCGTACAACGCCGAACCTCGATCAACCAGATCGAAACACATGAAAAGAAAGTCGATGTGTTGCCTGGACCCAAGGTCCACAGAGATACTGAAATGCAAATGCATCCTGCTCTACATGTCTATCAACTACTAACCAAATGCAATCAAAGAGGTACGATATACGAAAGATAAGCAAACAAAGACATGTAGAGACTAAAATACTGGAATAGAAAAATAGGAGAAGGATGTGAAACGCTCTCACCGACTACCAGCTCGAAGCACCCACCTGTCACTGTCGCGTCGGAACGCTGGGTACGCACAGAGTCTACCGGACCTAAGAAGATCCAGCAAGTCAGAATCCAAACCACTAACCCAAAGCACGAGACTCACAAACCCCCACACAGCATCCCCGTAATCGGTTTCCCAAAACCGATTACCGTAACTCACCGGAAGTCCCGAAAACCACACCGGGACGTCGTCGGGACCCACTAAGTGTCCCGAACTCACGGACTCGTGCCACGAGTCACCCGCTGCCCCAAAGCACTCCATTTTGGATGCCTTGGCAGCGAACACGAGGTAACACAACCATACGATCATCGCCGGATAATCGTACGAATTCGGGTTCCCGGAAGTGTCTATTTCGACACTGGAACCCACCGTCGCTCACCCATCATCATCGAACCTACAAAATGATGATGGTGACCAGCCAACAAGGCTCAGCGACAAAACACGAAGCAACCAAACACCGTCGGAAATAATCCGAACCGAAACCTCGTTCTTTCGGCGAATTTCGCCGAAAAACGCGCTGAAATCGACCTATCGATTTCCGCAAAAGCTAACGGACCATGGACAATCAGTCTAGCGGTCATTACAAACTCCCACACACTGCCCACAGTAACCACGCAAAGCACAAATGCATAAAAGACCCTCTAATTACATAAAATCTCATCATTTTATGTAATTTGAGCGATCAAGCGGCTCGTTCAGGCAAACCGAGGACTTCCGAAGTCCGCAGAGACACGTACTGACAGGTCTCGACGTACCGGAGTCCGTGCTCATGATCCAGATCACAGCGGCTCGCTGTGGGAAGCGCGGGAGCAACCCGAAGGTTCAGCGAATAGCGCGCAGTCAGGGAAGATCGCGCCGAAAAGAACTAACCGGACACTTCTAATCCAAGGGAAGGTAAGCATTGTGATCAGCACTGACCAGCGGTCACCGTGCTCACCTCCGGAGGCATCGGAACAGCCTCGGATCGCCGAAAAATAAGCACAAACCCGAAACAGCAGCCAAAAAGGTTGAAACGGAGCGACATCGCCAAAGCAGCGGAACGGGGCCTTCCCGACAGAAACCAAGGTGAGCACGATGATCAGCAACTTGCCAGGATCATCGTGCTCCCTTCCGTAGAGGTCGGGGAGGCTCGAAAAGCCCAGAACAACAAACACCCCAAACAATGTCCTATTTCGGGCTTGGCCGGAGCAACCTTGCTCCGGCTGGCCTCCGGCGGCACGGCGGCACGCGCGGGGCCCTGAGTCGGGTGCGGGGGAGGTGAGGAACTCCGTGCTCACCTCGGTTGGCGACGAGAAGCGGCGGCGGCGTCGGCGGAGCAAGCTCGGCCCGCACGAGCTAGGACACGGATTCCAAGGGAGCTGCGGCCACGACGGCGGCCGGGGTAGGTCGGGGATGACGACGGCAAGTCCCCAGAGGCCAGAGAAGGAGGAAGGAGGCGGCCTCGAGTGGCGGCGGCGTCGGAGAAGACCGCAACAAAGCCTCGGCCTGGGCTCGGGCTAGGCGGCCGCGGCTGGCCGAGGCGGCGACGGCAGCGCACCGGGGCGGCGGCGACCGACGGGAAGGGATGCCCGGGCACGGAGGAGGTCGGCGGGAGGGATTCCAGGTGGTGGCGGCGCGCTGGCGGCAGTGGCAACCCGGCACGGCCAGGGCTCGGCCTGGGCTGGCAGATGTGGCCCGGGACGGCAGCGGCGGTGCAGGCAACGGCGGCGGTCGGCGGAGATGATCGCCGGAGCACGGGGCGACACCGAGGGAGGGTCCAAAGGTAGCGGTAGTCTCAGGCCTCCTCCCAACCCAAGAGGAGAGAGGGAGAGAGGAAGAGAGGGAGGAGATAGAGAGGAAGGATGGAGCAGCCAGCTCCGGCGGCCGGCGGCGTGCTCAGGTGGACGGGGCGCGCGCGGGGAGAGCAGGGGAACGTGGGGGGGGCGGCTAGGGGGCTAGGGCAAAGCTAGGGTTAGGTTAGGTGACTCCAAACCCTAGAGAATAACTATATACTAGGTGCAACTTGCAAGAAAACCCCTCAAACATCTGAAATTGAATCCGAGTCCCTCACGGTACGACTAAAACGCAAGAACGCCCCTCCACGTGCGATCTCACGAGAAACGGTACATAAAATGTCGCGACTTTTGCGAAATTACCGTTTTGCCATCACTGACCTCTCCTCGATCAACGCGCGATCTCCGCAGATCCGTCCGTCAGATTTGCGAACGGATTGCACCAGTGCGATCAGCACCTCGGAGACAACCAAGCTACACTTTCGATTCATCTCGATCGACCACGGATTCACAACAAAATCCAACCTTCTTCCAATAGAAGGAAACATACACACAAATACATATAAAACATGTATTTTTGGATTTTATCGAAATCCGTGCGTCAAACTCAAAATCCATCAGCGCCATTAGTTCCAGAACAGCTGAACCGGTCGAAACGAGCTATTGGACTGATATGAACGGAGTCCGATACGCACCAGAAGCCAACTCTACTCCGTGGCTTCTCCGGAAAACCAGAGTTACTATTCACTTAAGTGAAAACTAAAAAATCGCATATCTTCTCCATTTTAGCTCATTTTCGTCCGAAACTTGACGAGTGCTTATGTAATTAAATTACACACATAAACATCATCAACAGAGAGTTTAGTTGCACTGTCAAAAATCTCAGTCCTTACAGCGAGCTTCAAAAATCGTTTAAGGAAGCTGATGTTTCAATCACATTGGCTCACGTTGTAGGCGACTTAGTGTCACAAATTTTTGTTAGTTTGATGTTTGGGAGTAGTCCGGACCATTGTAGCGTCAGCTTATGGGTTGGTTTAGTCCTGAAAGTCAAATTGTGAAACTAATATTCTGAGTATGTCATCGTACACTTCGGTGTAGTATATACGTGACAGTTAGTGTTGTAGACATATAGGGTGTGTTTGGTTCGCTTCTTTTTTGTTAAGGATTTTCTAAGTTAGCAAATTTCGTGAAGTCGAATGGAGTCTTGAAGAGTTAAAAGCGAAGTTTTGGAGAGAAGATTTAATTTGAAGATCAAAATACTCATTCGGGAAGCTCAGCACCTCCGGTATGAAAGATAGATCATTTGTGGTGAATCTAGATGTTCAAAATGTATTTAGAAGAGTTAGATTGCATTATTGTAACTGATCTGAACTTATCAGGGTTCAGGGATCGGTCCCTGATCAGAGGGACCGGACCCCATAGGTTCTCTCTGCGTAAAGAGATGATGCAACCGGTCTGTGGTAACGAGGGAGCGGTCCCCGTAAGCTGGTTTTCATGTGCGCATCAAGGGACCGGACCCTGAATTGAGGACCGGTTTCCGTACGCAAAGTTTTTTGGTTATGTAGAGAGAGACCGGTCCCTGAGATGAGAGACCGGTTCCCGTAGCAAGGTTTTTTTTGCTAAGCAACGAGAGACCGGTCCCTAAGAATAGAGACCGATTCCCGTGGCATGTGTTTTCTGCTACGCAACGAGGGACCGGTCCCTAAGAATAGAGACCGATTCCCGTGGCATGTGTTTTCTGCTACGCAACGAGGGACCGGTCCCTGGCTTGAAGGACCGGACCCTGAGAGACCGGACCCCTCGGGAGGACCGGACCCTGAAACCGTTAATTGTTTCCAAAAATGACTTTTTGCAATCCTAATATACTTCTAAGTCTTCTAAATCTATAAATATGCTATGAGGCTTACATTATGAAAAATGCTGAGAGTTTAGACCTTGATGAAACCCTAGAAACTTATTTTTGAGCTTTATGATTCTATTCTTAAAGCAAGTTTCGAATTGTTGATCGACAACTTGATTCTTAGGTTTATAATTTGAATGTTTCTTTGAGAATTAAGTTGATGATTGACTAAAAGGGAATTCCTCATAGCTTATGGTTTTCTAAGTTTCAATCACCACAAATTATCTACTCTACGAGCTTCGGATGGAGGATTGGCGCGTGGACTTCGCGTGAAGGCCGTGGATTCTGTAGGCGCTTCGTGGACTCGAGGCCTGCTTGCTGCGAGGGCTTGCAGCGTGATCGGTTGAAGGAGTTCGATCGATTGAGGACCGACGAAGATAATCTACTTCGAGGATTCGGTAAATTGAGTCATGTATTTTCAGTAAATCACTTATACTCAATTGTTTCTATAGTGGATTTTTCTCAGGATCGGTCCCGTGGGTTTTTTCTCCAAATTGGAGTTTTCCTACGTTAAATCTCGGTGTGTTGTTTTTGATTTCTGCTTTTACTTTAAATTCGCATTGGGAGTTTTGACTTTGCCGTTTACACCTATTCACCCCCCTCTAGGTGTTATTTACCTTTTAGATCTTTGGGATCCATATCTTACATTTTTTACGCTAGAATCAGAATCGGAATGGCGAATCCGTTTGTGGGTGTTTGGTATGCGAGAGTCCCATTCCAATTCCGATTCTTGAGTGGAATGGGAATCCCCCAATCACCTCTTTTTTCAATCCGGCCTAGAAGGCTGGATTCGAAGTTGAATCCGAATGGAATAGATATTTATTCAGATTAAATTTATTTTTTAATTTTTTTTAATTTGAACTTGAATTAAAAATTAAAATTTAATCAAGTATTTCGAATCTAACTTATGAATTTGAATTTAAATTANAAGAAGAAGAAAAGAGAGAAAAAAAATAAATAAGAATAGAGATGGTTTATGAGATCATCCATGCACCAGGTGCATGGATAAAATTTAAATTTTGAAAATATCTCATGCACCGGATTGCGAAAAAAAATAATACGTACGGGTATATAAAATAGCATATTAGTCTATTCCCTTTTATATATTTACAAAATGCCCCACCTTAATCAAGGTTTAATATGATCAAAGGGAAAGGACTAATCCGTAATATTCCCGCAATCCCATCCTAACCGTCCAAAATACCCCACAATCTTATCTCAACCATCTAAAATCCCTCCCACATCCCACGATATTTTTGTAACAACCCATACCCACATCACGTTCTCCACGCACGATCTTCATCAACCACCCGCATTCCACTCACAATCCCACAACCCCATAACCGCCTCACCGATACGCACGCCTCCCTCAAATTGCTCGCGCACTCCCTCAAGTCGGTGACAAAACCACCCATAAATACCCGTGAAGAAAAATCGCAGAAGGAGAGCTTTTTGAATCTTCGAAATCTAATCAAAAAAAATATCCACCCCTCTGTCGATCGCAAAAAAAAAAAAAGGTAAAAAAAAATATATTATCTCTTTCTCCCGTTCGAAAAAAAAAAAAGAAAAAAAGGAAAAAAGAAAAAAAAGAGAAAACAAAGCTCTCTCTATCTCTCTCGGCTAAAAAAAAAAAAAAAGAAAGAAGAAAAAGAGAATAAAAAAGAGATCTCAGATCTCTTTCTCTCTCTCTCTCTCTCTCTCTCTCTCTCAAGCACCCACCGAGGCTTCTTCCGCCGCCCCCTCCGCGCTTCCCTGCGCCCGAGCTCTTCGATCTCTCCGCGCCAAGCCCCTCGATATCTCCGCGCGCTCGAGCTCCTTGAGCTCTCCGCGCTGAGGCGCTCCACCGACGCGCGCTCCGGCCTCCTTCGCCGCGTCTCTGCCTCAACTCCGC